>NC_085138.1:169041724-169091161 GCF_035046485.1 Aedes albopictus
TTCAAGGGTAATGCTAATGCTTCTTCTTTGGCCTAAGCCGAACCACGCACACGGTGCGTTCAAATGTTTAAAACACGGTTGTGTCACGCGCACAACCTACAGCTTTCACCTGAACATATCACATGCACTCTTCCTGGCTGTCTTCGGCGATGTGCCACACCTCATTCAACCGACGTACAGTTTTCGCTTATAGCCACGGGCTATTCCGATTACCACGATTTGGCCACGGGCCGCACTACTGCGCACGATGCAGTCAATTTACACTATGTCACGGACATGAGTAATCATTTTCATCTTCCGGTCACGGACCGCACTTCTGCACTAGGTGCTCTTCTCCCACACGCGTAACAACAACTTCCGAAACATCCGGGAAAACCGATCACAACATCCGGCTCGAATGGACCAAAATGTTCCAACGATAGCTAAGGAGTTGGTCTTCACCGGAAGGAATTTCGGATGCGCTGAATGATTAACGCGTACTTAAATTAAACTAAACACTTTATTTGAAAATTTTACATCTTTTGTCTCCGCGACGACTTTACACCGCGAAGCTTCTTAGTGGACTGTTACATGTTCATTCATGCCTGTCGATCACTTGCCTATTCCGTTTTGAATGGTTTTCTATTCTCCACACTACCTAGTGAGCTTTCATTCTAGGCGCGCAAACTGTCTACACAGAAAAGTTCCTACCTATCACTGCGTTCTATCCTACAGGGCGCCCAAATGTATATTTTTTCGTAATAGTTCGTGACGTCATACAATATTCATTTTTCTTTCGTAACATATTCATTTCGCGTAAACAGTCAGAGACGATTGATACGTATTAAGACAAACTTTCCACTGCATCTGCCAGCAATAATCGGTGATCGATCAATATTTCGAGTACCCCAATTTACACAAGAATGCTTTACAATACAGTTGGAAAAACTAGAACAACACCTGGCCACAATGATGCATAAAGTACTAAAGCGGACCGGAAGTGCAAGTGAGCCAGCCCCACCATTCTTTGAGTAGTATAAAGTTCACCGAAAAAAGCGAATTAAATTCAATGGGGCACGTTCCGTGTAGTACTAGATTTGTAGTAATGAGCTGAATTTTTGTATGGTGAGAAGGTCAATTCTCCGTTTATGCAATGAAATGGTGCAAAAAGCGTGGGTATTATGATTCCTTGCCTAGAGCAATGGATAACTATTGTCGTTTTCGTTTTTGCGGTGGAGCTACACCGGTGTAGCACTTTTGCACCGAAAATGTTCGTTTTTGACTTTCTCTGCACCGCACATGATAGTGTAGCACTCAAAAAATCGGGAGTGTAGCTAGTGCACACCGTGTCCACCAATCAGTGTTTGCAAAGTTGTCAATATTTTGGTGTTTATACACGCACACCAATGCAACTGCACCGAAAATGTTCGTTTATTCAGCGAAAAGTGCAGCACGAAGCGGTGTAGCACCGCCGCAAAAACGACATATGTTGTTTATGTTGCAAGAAATTGAGAAAACAACAACACGGTTACCCAAAGTTTTGCTCAAACAGCATCAAATTAGGCAAGGAATCATAATACCCACGCTTTTTGCACCATTTCATTGCAGAAACGGAGAATTGACCTTCTCACCATGCTAAAACTCAGCTCATTACTACAAATCTAGTACTTCGCCGATATGTCCTATTGCAAAATTTGACAAAAATCCAGCTCACTACTTTCAATCTAGTACTTCACTGATTGCTTCCTATAGGAAGCAATCAGTGAAGTACTAGATTGAAAGTAGTGAGCTGGATTTTTGTATGGTGAGATGATCAATTCTCCGTTTCTGCAATGAAATGGTGCAAACAGCGTGGGTTATATGATTTCTTGCCTAATTTGATGATGTTTGAGCAAAAGTTTGGTTAACTGTGTTGTTGTATTATTTATTTCTTACAACTTCAACAACACAGTTACCCAAACTTTTGCTCAAACATCATCAAATTAGGCAAGAAATCATATAACCCACGCTGTTTGCACCATTTCATTGCAGAAACGGAAAATTGATGATCTCACCATACAAAAATCCAGCTCACTACTTTCAATCTAGTACTTCACTGATTGCTTCCTATTCCAACCTGGGTTGGAACTGGATGAGATCAGTTTCAACCCCAACCCGACTTCCGTTTCGCTTGTACTAAAGTTTGTTTGTTTGTTTACACATTTTCTGCCAATCCAGTTCCAACCCAGATTCAAAAAGAAAAACGGCATTAGGGTTTCCATTATGCCCCTAGTTCCCCTTATCATGTTGAAATGTACAAAACCATTTTTGATTGATTAAAACTCCTAGATGCTATAGCAGCGGCACCCAGGCTGCTTCCCATCCGAAGAAAAAACTCGCATTTTCGTGCTGCTAGTCACGTGCCACTACACCAGGTCCGGATCACGTTTGGAGTATTTATAGAAACCATAAGACTCCCACTCAGATAAGAAAGTTTCGGCATCAAGAATCGGAATTCTCTTAATCATTATATTAAGGGGATGTATTATTTCAGTACCATGATACATCTAAGCGAATTAACACGAAAAAACCTTAAGCCGACGATTTGGCGGCGGCAGCAGCAGCGGCAGCCTGGGCCTTCTCCTCGCGGATGCGGTCCTTCTTGAGTACACCGTAGTAGGCGCGCTTGTCAGCCGGCGTCTGGAACCGACCGTGTCCCATCTTCGACGAGGTGTCGATGAACTTGAGGTTGATCTGTTCCAGCGAGGCGCGCTTGGTGTGCACCAGCAGCGACTTGCGCAGGGTGATGATACGGCGCTTGGCACCGATGCAACAGCCCTTGATCATCAGGAAGTCCTGGTTGATCTCACCGTAGAAGGGGAAACCTCCCATCGGGGTGATCGACTTGTCCGTCAGATCGTACTCGGTGGCGGCGCTGTTCTTGACGACCTGGGGGTGGATGAGAAGGTTACGATTAGTTCAAAAGTTCGAAGTGTTGATTTGGTGTTGGGGAGTTTTTGGGGTGATCAGTCCTATCATTATGTACACATGACGTTTCATCGAGATGTAGTAAATTGTAGATTGATGTCGGCTACAAAGGATTTCATCATTCGAACAAATTGGGAGAACTCTGATGTGGGGGAGTTTTACGTACCTTGCCATCCTTGGTGTGGATTCCGGCACCAATGCGGTAGATCTTCTTGTTGATTTCCGTACGGTGGTGGTAACCCTTCTGACCGGCACGGGCGACGGTGAACGCCACACGGGACGGATGCCACGCTCCAATACAGGCAACCTTGCGCAGACCCTTGTGCGTCTTGCGGGGCAACTTCTTGGTGTGCCAACGGCTGGTGACACCCTTGAATCCCTTACCCTTGGTCACAGCAACGCAATCGATCATTTCGTCCTGACGGAACACATCGGCAACCGGGACTGGCTTTTCCAGATGCTCCTTGACCCAGTTGACCTTATCTTCGATGGTTCCACCGTTCAGCTGGATCTCAATGATGTGGGCCTTCTTCTGGCCTTGCTTGATCAGACGAATCTGAAAGGACACGATTCTGTTAGTTTCGAGGAATGGAATCTACCCACTTGAGGAAAGCAGGTTTGAGAGAGGATGAACTGTGGCTGGTATGGTTTATCTACGCGGTCACAGCCCAGGGGCTACGCGAAAGATCAGGAATATACCGTCCATCGCCTCCCGAAGGGCGATTTGCTTTACGACATTGAGGAACAACCGTGCATGGCGAAAGCAGAGTCGGCCCCCATATTTTAGACTTGGTTCCGTCGTCCCCGTGAAGAGACAACAGATCCGCGTCCAGGTGATGTCGTTATGAGTGTTGCGTCAGTTATTGCTTTTTCTTACTATTTTGTCTAATAGGCCAGTGGAAGTGAATCAAGATAAACCAAACGTCAAATCGACTTTTTCTTTTCATAGAGGCTGTACCTATGAAAAGAAAAAGTGGTTTTGGCATTTGGTTCATCCGTAGGCGCTGCCCTATTTAGCTTTGAACAAAGTCTGCATGGACTTCTGCACGAATTTATGCATACATGTGTGCACAAGTCAAAAATGGCTTATGTATACCGTAAAACGGGGTGAATAGAAACAACTTCCAGCATACTCAGGCAAGTATTTCTGGAACCGTGCGTAATAAAGTCAGTTGCAAGGGTCTCAACTTTGGGTCCCACCTCCCTCTTTAATTGCTGTAATTAGAATTCAAAACTGATTTTTATTTCGTTAACTTTTTTGAAAAAAAGGTTGTTTGTTTCTATTCGCCCCGCAATGGGGCGAATAGAAACAGCTTTAAGCAATTCTCGAATTTTTTTCAATTTCAAGACAGAAATAACTTTTATTTCGAATAAAACACTAAGACTAGATTATAATAATTCACCTACTGAAGAGAAAATTGTCGAATGTCAAAAAATACTTTAGTCTGTGAATACACACCAAATCGATAAAACGCAATTTTAATGGCGGAAGTTTTTTTGCCTCTAAATCGATACTTTGCTTTTAAAAATTTTCACAAAAAAAATAACGGAATTATCATCCCAAAAAAGGTTTATTGGAACACTGGTAGCATCTAACTAGCTAATAAAATTAAGTTTTGATGAATTTTAAAACATAATTGCCATCTTTTTTACAATAAGTTATTTGTTTCTATTCGCCCCATTGTTTCTATTCACCCCGTTTTACGGTAGTGAGAAAAAAGCAACATCTGACGAGTATTGATCGAAAATTGTCTCGTAAACTTACCTGAGAGTGAGCAATGACACGGATGAACTTGCAGTAGCGGATCATTTTCTTGAAGTTGTCCTCGATGGACTTCTTGCCCAGATCATCGGTCCACTTCTTGGAGGCCTTGGTGAAAGCCTTCTTCTTGCTCGCGTGCCTTTTGGGATTCGAAGAATGAACGAAACAGGGTTGCAATTCATCGGAAGAAAAGACAAAGAACAGAGAACGGTCCTCATCGGATGTGCTGCATGCTCATGGGATGTGCGTGCGCTTCCGAGCGGAGAACCATTTCTCAAGCCATGTTCACCAGAACTTCCCGCCGCGATCGCGGGATCGGGAATTCGGCTCACATGACGATTTTGAGCTCTCTCATGACGATCGAAGAGCTTTTGTGGTTGTTGGATTAGCATATTTTCAACGAGAATGGCAATCTCTACTCGCGCAAGCTAATTTGGACGCATTAAGTATCAGAAGGAAAGCAGCAGAAGTTGTTTCAACATGAAATTTCAGACATCTTGTTGGAACAAGAATAGCTTCATCATAGAAAATGTGTCCAATCAGCCCGCACATTTGAATTCTGATGGATATGAGACTACGACTTGAATTAGCATATTTACCAGTTCTTGTAGAAACGACGACGGCATTCTTCCGACAGATGCTGAGCCCAGACGTTGCACAGGGCACGCGGTCCGAATGGGGTCTCGATGTAGCCGACAGCTCCAACGACCACAATTGGAGGCGTTTCCAAGATGGTAACGGCTTCCACGACTTCCTTCTTGTTGATCTCTGCGGGATGGATAGAAAGAATAGATTAGGTAGGGAAATTTGGCGACATACCGATTTTCAATTTAGAATTAAGGTGAATATATGACGAAGCCACACCTCAAATTTTCAAGAGCACGAGCTGAATGAACCAAACGACGGATTGCGCTGAAAAGTTGATCGATTGGTCACCACCGGGGTGTGACCAATCGATCAACTTTTCAGCGCAATCCGTGGTTTGGTTCATTCAGCTCGTGCTCTTGAAAATTTGAGGTATGGCTTCGTCATATAATGTCCTTAAATGGGTCAGACAGCCCTAGTTCTAAACTGGTTTGTAATCATGGTTAATCAGAAATAACCGTAAACAATAATTTGATCATCATGTGAATTATGTATTCAGTACCGAAGACCAGTGAAGTTGAACAACATTTATGATCAACTTCACTCGGGTTTACGGTACAACGCCTCTTGTTGGTATTATACTCACTTGATCCCGGACGGTCGGCTTCACGCACGATGTGGGTCATACCAGCCTTGTAGGCCAGGAAAGCGGTCAGATGGACCGGCTTGGAGGGGTCATCCTTGGGGAATGCCTTTATTCTGCCCTGGTGGCGGGAAGCACGCTTCCTCGGGGCAAAAGCCATCGAACCATGGCGAGGGGCGGAGAATTTACGATGCGACTGGAAGAAGCGGAAACAAAAGTGAGGTTAGAATTGATAGTCATGTTTGTTGTGATAAATGAACAGAAAAACGTGGTTTAATTTTAATTATTATCATAGTTTTAACTAATTGTAGAACAAAAAAGTATGAAGCATATTTTAGAAATATTATAACATAAGATTTGTACACATTCTTATCAAAAAGTACATCAAAAACCGCATGGTGATAAGACTATTTACTGCACCAAATTTCACGAATTTTCATCAATTTCAAAGCTTACCCTCGAACACCATATAAATTGTGAACAATAAAGTTAACCATAATCTAAAATAATTAACTAATAAACCACATTTTTCACTAAAATATATTACACCAAGCACAACTCACCATCTTGTCAACGTTTACGTCCGACTTCCACGAAGTACAGATACGGAAAAGAAGGTTGTTGAAAAGTCACGTCTTGTCGTCGTGTCGAGGCCGAGGGAGCAAAGCGAATACACGAAAAAATGCTCGGTAGTTCAAAAAGATGGGAACATTTGAGGCAGCGGATTTGGATGGGTGTTGGACTGGTTGCTATAAGGAACTGAAAAAATATTGAAACTAGTTTGTTTAGGCGCCACGGCGCCCGTCAGCAGTTTGTATTTTTCTTTTCATATTTTTTTTGTTTCAAGAATATAACCTTGAATTCTGTTCATTCTTAATATACTGCTCCCTTTGGAATTGAGCCTGTTTTTCGTATTGGTGTTTTATATGCTTTTTTTGGATAAGACTATCTACACTCAGCCAAATAACCTTAAGATTTGCATAAGGCCCAACTTATGAAACGGCCTTTAAATAATTCATAATGATTCGGATGAATTTCATAAGGTCACTGTATGACGTAAAATCGTCTCACAGCTTGGCTTTTATTCATGTTTAGCAACATTAAATTCTCATGCGTCGGTAGCCGTGTGGATAAGACACAGGCTCGGTGATCCCGACGTTCATGGATCGAATCCAGTCTGCATCATTTTAAGATTTTTTTGTTCTTCTTTTTAGTCTATCTTATGAAATTTGTCATAGCAAGCACGATCAATTTTCATAGGCGAAACTACTGGGGGTGCCGGGGGTGCCAGGCACCCCCTAGAATTTGGATGCATTGCTGTGAGAGATCGGGCGATGAAAGATGAACGGGTGAACTAATGAATGTTTATTTGTAGTGCACCCCTAGTGAGATTCCGTGGTTTCGCCCATGTCAATTTTCATAAGGTATTCTTATGTCATCCATAAGAATTAGTTATAGCAAATTTTCATAAGGTATTTCGATGAATTTCGCTAGTTTTTTTTCACTGAGTGTATGATTGATCCCATCCGTAGAACTGCGTGGTAAATAGGGGTAATACACAAATTATGTCACGCAAAAATCGACCTTTTTCAACCACCCTCCCCCCTATGTCACACTTGTTGTATGGGACCTCAATATTTTTTGTAAGGGTCGTCACGTTGTGCAAAACCCCCCCTCCTCCCTTAGGGCGTGACGTAATTTGTGTACGACCCCATAGTTGGATTTACGGAACGAATGATGGCAGTATATGAAACAATATGAAGATTAATATATTATAAGAATCAAAATAAAATCTACTTTGGCGACTACTTTTGGTCGCAGTCAAAGATACGCGCGAGATAGTCGCCTAAGGCAACGGACCTGGTTTTCAAATTTTCCATCATAGTGATCTTTGATATTTCATGAAAAAAGTTCACCACGTGGCCGGGTGATGTGATGACTGTTGCGACTGCACGTGGTATTTGCACTGCGATTGAATTTCTTCCATCTTTTAAGACCCGAACAAGTAGTCGCCATAAATGTGTTTTTCATGCAACGCACAATACAAATTTAAAAATAGATAAATCTAAATTAACACTAAATATTTAATTGTAAAACAATGAGAAAATTGTAATAAACATTTCAGCAATTATCCTCAAAAATGATCATCTTTGATAAAATAAACTGAAGAGACGGTATAAACTATGTGTGCAATAGACGAAGAAATCGCTTGCAGTCCGAGCTCGCTAACGCTCGTTGGATTAAAAATAAGGATAACATCTCTGTTTGCATTATACCGAGCAAAATCTTGGATCTGTGGTTTGCCTAGAACCGAATCGACGCAAATACGACGCGTCGGATATCACAAACTTCGGCGGCCTGCTGCCGCCTTGTTTCCTCAATAGGACAGATCGGTGAAGTAGATTTGTAGTAATGAGCTGAATTTTTGTATGGTGAGAAGGTCAATTCTCCGTTTCTGCAATGAAATGGTGCAAAAAGCGTGGGTATTATGAATCCTTGCCTAATTTGATGCTGTTTGAGCAAAACTTTGGGCAACAGTGTTGTTGTTTTCTCCATTTCTTGCAACATAAACACCATAGTTATCCAAAGTTTTGCTCAAACAGCATCAAATTAGGCAAGGAATTATAATACCCTCGCTCTTTGCACCATTTCTTTGCAGAAACGGAGAATTGACCTTCTCACCATACAAAAATTCAGCTCATTACTACAAATCTAGTACTACACCGAACGTGCCCCATTCTCTATATGCGGCTTCGCCGCATGTGTCCCGTTGGTTGTGAACAGCGAAGAATTTTTGTTCCGACATAGTGTTTCCTGGCTGTAGGGATTGAGAGGGATACCAAGAAAAGGATTAACAGGGCATATAGCATTTGCAGCAGTGATGCGCTACCGGATAAACAAAGCAAACGAAACAAACGATCAAGATGAAATGAAACTTCAGTCTTGTAAAGTATTTCACACGAGTAGGATGCATTGTTTGCATTCTTCCTCGTTTTAGAGAGTTTCGGCCATCGGAATTATCAGGCAGGCTGATCCGGGTAGCCGGTGTCCGTCCGGACACCACACTGGCTATAGCAAAATATAACTTCATAGCACTCGCAATACGTCTGAACGATTGTCATCGGAAATCACACGGAAACAAAGCCCACCAACAATCAAAGATGCCTGTTCGCGCCAACGCGAAGTGGTAACCCGGTCAACCAGTGAGAGATTTTCGATGTCGATCGATATCGATTTGTTTTGAAACGATGGCGATCGCTATCGACAGATAAAGAACTATAAAGAAAATCAGTATCTGGTTGATAGGGAACCCGCGAATATTTTGCCCCTATTTTCCTTACCACACTCCACGTCTTCCAACTGCCTATCCAACAACAGCAACAACGTTCAAAATGCGTGCATCAACTTTACCCGCAGTCAATCGCCAATTAGATACTCCTACAAAATTGGCGCTGATTTACTCGAATGGGTTGATTTCATTCGCGACCTAGGAGTGATTATGGACAGTCAGTTGAGGTTCAATGAGCACGTCGAGCTGACAGCAGCCAAGGCACGGTCAGTGCTCGGTTTTATTCGTCATCACGTAACATTCATCACTGACATCTACGCTTTAAAGGCTCTCTACTGCAGTCTGATTCGTAGCATACTTGAATATGCCGCCTCGTATACCGCACCAGTCTGGGCACCTCATCATGTTACGCAAATTCTGAAACTGGAGCGGATACAGAGGTTTTTCATCAAATTTGCCCTTCGGCAACTTCTTTGGGCGAACCCCGAAGATTTGCCACCATACAACTCAACGTTGTCAATTGATTGACCTGGAAACGCTTGCCAATAGGCGTATCAAATTGCAGCGTGTGTTTATATTTGATTTACTCACGCATCGCATAGATTGTTCTACACTACTTCAAAACATAAACGTCCACGTTCCACCACGAATCCTTCGAAATTATGATGCGCTTGTTCTACCAGTTCACAGGACGGATTATGGGTTCTACATTCCTTTTAATGTTTGTATTCGTGCGTTTAATCAGGCATTTAATTCAGTTTTTTATCTGTTTGACTTTGATGTAAGTAAGAATATGTTTGTAAGTAGGATTAAGAAAATAGGTTATGAAACAGTCTGTACGATGTTTATCGAAGACCAAGAAATCGAGCAAGAATTAAATAAATAAATAAACGTGAACGAACATGCACGCAAGGAGTGACAAGGAGTGATGTAGGTACAGCGTCTCCTTATGTGTCAGCCGCCAACGACGACCGAACCACCACAGGGTTTATATGCGTGGAAGTTTCCACCGCCACCACGATCGTTGCATGCAAGCAGCTATCCTTTTCCTTTCATCTCATCTACATCGCTCGACGCCGCCACCGCAGAACAGTCCACTTTCAACCTCCGACCGAAACAGATCAACCATCGCCGAGAAAGACGCTTTGATTCGATCCCGCAATTTGTGAACAAAAAGCGATCTTAAATACAAAATAGTTTAGTTAAGTAGTGAAAAAATCCTCGTTTTCCTTCACTAGTGAAATCCCGAAATAATACAGTCCACTTCCAATCGAGTTACCGGTCCCGAATCCGTTCACCCCGAAAATCCCCGTTCCACGACGGAACAATGCCGTTTCCTTGTAATATAAACAACGCTTTATAAGAACTTCTGAAAATTAAGTGGTCCTTACCAAGGTTAACCGTTAAGAATTCTTACGATCAAACATCTCGAAAATAAAGTATTGATAACCCAACTAACAATCACTCATTTAACAGGCACCTTTATGACGAATTAATTCAGCATAATGTTGAATAACATTTGAATTATTTTCACGTACAACCTATGTTCGGGTTTTGTTCACACAAATTTGGAGAAGTTATAAAGCATCATGTGTGCACCAACTTATTTTGTTGTTGTTCAAAACGTTTTACAAATGTACAAGAAAGTTGTTATTAGGCTTTGGCAAAAATGACTGAAAATAAATAAAATGCAAAAATGTTGAACACTCACGAGAGTAATTATTTGCTCTCTCATGTTGAGAACACTTATTATGAAATAAGACTTACATATAAAATTATTATGGCGCCAGCACCAAACCGAATAGCGACGTTTTGACTAGCGACACTTTTCGACTAGCGACACTTTTTTTCAGTACCGGGTGGGGTGCGCTGTGTGCGTTCAATGATGCACTATCATATACGTCACTTCCGATGTATGTTGTAAACAACTCAAAATTAGCAAAAATATTTTTCTATAAAAAGTTTTTTGATTTCCAATCGAATTCATAATACCTAAATCCAGATTAGAACTCGAGACCTATCGATTGCCAGCCACATGCCTTCCTGTCTGCGCCATCCTAGAGATGGTGAGATGCAGCACCCAAAGCAAAACATATTCTTCCCATGACTCAATAATGATCACTCCTGAACTTGTGTTCAGCAGTGGTGAATTACCACAGAACGTGGTAATCAACTGAACAACGCCATATACTTCAACAGCTGTTCAGCCCAAAACACGTGTTTTCCATTCTGATTTCGCTGTCAGTATTTTTATCGCACGGTGAGAAAACTTGTATCGAATGCGGCCAAAAAGTGTTGGTCCTTATTGAAGATATTGTTTCCAGACGAACTAATTGCGATATGAATATGTTTTTATTTTTATTATTAAATATCAATCTTTAAAAATGTGTGACAATATGTGGTGCGATATGGTCTTGGACATGGTGCATTCACAGCATCTGTTCAGGTAATCTACTCATGCTCAGTCGAAGATCCGTAAAGCATTTTTTTATTTGTGCTTTTGCCATGGAATCTTGATTCCATTCTTCAATAAATAGTGCATAAGAATGTTTTTGAAATGTGTCGATTTCTGAATGCTGTTTGGTTATCTAGGTGACTGTGAGAACAATATTCAGTAAACACGACAGCACTGAAATGTCAAATGCATCGATCCAAGCGTCTCGTACAATCGAATTGCCGCGGAAGATAAAAAAATATAATATTCAAGGTACAAGATATCTTGTTACAGACTAATAATAATAAATAAATGCCTAATTTTTACGTTGATTACGTCTACTGGCACTCAATGTTAAACTACATAATTCTATTCTGTTTGATTTTATGCGATTTATTTAAAATTTTGGTTCTTTAATAACTTGGTTGTCTAAACAGTTTTAGCCATGATTTATCCCATAATCCGAACAAAGTTCCGAGTCAAACTATGACGGAATGAAGGCGTTTATTTGACAAGTAAAAAGCACATTGTTCAGGAGCATATGCTTATCGATACATCAGTTTAATAAGATGCAGACAAATGTTTTGTTAAACTCTTTTGTTAAGGAATCAATGCTTGTCGAATAAATTTCTTGTTAAACTTTTGGAAAGTGTTTTAATTTATCATTGTTGATACCGATGAGGAAAGTCGAACATTGACTATTTTCTCAATTGAAAAATCATTTAAACAGTAATGTGTAGAGCATAATTTTAGTTCAGCTATCATGACCATTATTAGGCAACAATTCAGCAAGCTTGCTTGTTTGTGACTTGCAATTGTTAGTTGGGAATGTTTTTATCCGAAGTCCAAATGAATTTCTCGCAACTATGGGAAAGAGTGAAAATATATTTTACCATTTTTTTTGTGCGGAATATTTCCTAAACCAGATCTTATCTCTGATCTCATCTCATCTCTTATTTCATCGTGCAGCTCTCATCTCGCATATTTCGTCTCTCATCTCGTCCCTCGGCTCATCTCTTATGTCATCTGTCATCGCATCTTTCACCTCATCTCTCATCTCATCTCTCATCTCATAACTCATCTCATATCTCAACTTATCTTCAATCTAATCTCTAATCTCATCTCTCATCTCATCTCTCATCTCATCTCTCATCTCATCTCTCATCTCATCTCACATATCATCTCTCATCTTATCTCTCATATAATCTATCATCTCATCTTGCATTTTTCCTTTTGTCTCATTCGACCTTTTGTACATTCGACTATTTGTCCATTCGACCTTTTCTCCATTCGACCTTTTGTCCATTCGACCTTTTGTCCCATTCGACCTTTTGTCCATTCGACCTTTTGTCCATTCGACCTTTTGTCCATTCGACCTTTTGTCCATTCGACCTTTTGTCCATTCGACCTTTTGTCCATTCGACCTTTTGTCCATTCGACCTTTTGTCCATTCGACCTTTTGTCCATTCGACCTTTTGTCCATTCGACCTTTTGTCCATTCGACCTTTTGTCCATTCGACCTTTTGTCCATTCGACCTTTTGTCCATTCGACCTTTTGTCCATTCGACCTTTTGTCCATTCGACCTTTTGTCCATTCGACCTTTTGTCCATTCGACCTTTTGTCCATTCGACCTTTTGTCCATTCGACCTTTTGTCCATTCGACCTTTTGTCCATTCGACCTTTTGTCCATTCGACCTTTTGTCCATTCGACCTTTTGTCCATTCGACCTTTTGTCCATTCGACCTTTTGTCCATTCGACCTTTTGTCCATTCGACCTTTTGTCCATTCGACCTTTTGTCCATTCGACCTTTTGTCCATTCGACCTTTTGTCCATTCGACCTTTTGTCCCATTCGACCTTTTGTCCCATTCGACCTTTTGTCCCATTCGACCTTTTGTCCCATTCGACCTTTTGTCCCATTCGACCTTTTGTCCCATTTGACCTTTTGTCCCATTCGACCTTTTGTCCCATTCTACCTTTTGTCCCATTCGACCTTTTGTCCCATTCGACCTTTTGTCCCATTCGACCTTTTGTCCCATTCGACCTTTTGTCCCATTCGACCTTTTGTCCCATTCGACCTTTTGTCCCATTCGACCTTTTGTCCCATTCGACCTTTTGTCCCATTCGACCTTTTGTCCCATTCGACCTTTTGTCCCATTCGACCTTTTGTCCCATTCGACCTTTTGTCCCATTCGACCTTTTGTCCCATTCGACCTTTTGTCCCATTCGACCTTTTGTCCCATTCGACCTTTTGTCCCATTCAACCTTTTGTCCCATTCGACCTTTTGTCCCATTCGACCTTTTGTCCCATTCGACCTTTTGTCCCATTCGACCTTTTGTCCCAATCGACCTT
Source organism: Aedes albopictus (assembly GCF_035046485.1). NCBI lineage: Eukaryota > Metazoa > Arthropoda > Insecta > Diptera > Culicidae > Aedes > Aedes albopictus. The sequence continues at coordinate 169,055,737 of NC_085138.1, forward strand.
TTGTCCCATTCGACCTTTTGTCCCATTCGACCTTTTGTCCCATTCGACCTTTTGTCCCATTTGACCTTTTGTCCCATTCGACCTTTTGTCCCATTCGACCTTTTGTCCCATTCGACCTTTTGTCCCATTCGACCTTTTGTCCCATTCGACCTTTTGTCCCATTCGACCTTTTGTCCCATTCGACCTTTTGTCCCATTCGACCTTTTGTCCCATTCGACCTTTTGTCCCATTCGACCTTTTGTCCCATTCGACCTTTTGTCCCATTCGACCTTTTGTCCCATTCGACCTTTTGTCCCATTCGACCTTTTGTCCCATTCGACCTTTTGTCCCATTCGACCTTTTGTCCCATTCGACCTTTTGTCCCATTCGACCTTTTGTCCCATTCGACCTTTTGTCCCATTCGACCTTTTGTCCCATTCGACCTTTTGTCCCATTCGACCTTTTGTCCATTCGACCTTTTGTCCATTCAACCTTTTGTTCCATTCGACCTTTTGTTCCATTCGACCTTTTGTTCCATTCGACCTTTTGTTCCATTCGACCTTTTGTCCCATTCGACCATCTGTCACATAGCCCCTGCACCCTACCCTAACCCTTTTCCCTACCCTCTACCCTATCCTCTACCCTACCCACACGCAGAAAAATAAATTGTAAACACAATTAAATTCTAGTTCAAATCAACCGATTTTTTAGTTTAAGGCCCCTTTAGACTATCTGATTTTTCGGTCTGATTCGAGCAATAGGACAGATCGGTGAAGTACTAGATTTGTAGTAATGAGCTGAATTTTAGTATGGTGAGAAGGTCAGTTCTCCGTTTCTGCAATGAAATGGTGCAAAAAGCGTGGGTATTATGATTCCTTGCCCAATTTGATGCTGTTTGAGCAAAACTTTGGGCAATAGTGTTGTTGTTTTCTCCATTTCTTGCAACATAAACAACATAGTTATCCAATGTTTTGCTCTAACAGCATCAAATTAGGCAAGGAATCATAATACCCACGCTTTTTGTACCATTTCTTTGCAGAAACGGAGAATTAACCTTCTCACCATACAAAAATTCAGCTCATTACTACAAATCTAGTACTACACCGAACGTGCCCCATTTGAGTGACCTTTGTTTACGATTTCATACATTTTTTTCGAGCAGTCACTCAAATCAGACCGACAAATCAGATAGTCTGAACGGGCCTTTACTATAGGGCACTGCACTGTTTTGATTTTGTATGGGATGTTGACGTTTCTTGGCCTTGCTGTTTACAAAATTTCTGTAAGAGTGAAAGAGAAGGGGAGAATTTCATGCAGTGCCCTATGCCCTCACCGCAAATTTGACGTTTGAGCGGTACCGACACCGCTCAAACGTCAAATTTCGCGTGAGAGTAAAGGCCCCTTTAGACTATCTGATTTTTCGGTCTGATTCGAGCAATTTGAGTGACCTTTGTTTACGATTTCATACATTTTTTTCGAGCAGTCACTCAAATCAGACCGACAAATCAGATAGTCTGAACGGGCCTTAAGCAGGTCAGCATAAATAGCACCGACGAACCGACGTGACAGTGGTGTTTCAAAACTGTCCCCCCTCAATTTAACGGTCGACCAGCCAAGCGAGCGAACCCTTCTGTCAAATCAGCGCAGACGCGAACCTCTTCCTATATGAACACACGGGGGTTTGGGATCAAGCTAGCAAACCAACGCGAACCGTTATAGAGGTGGCGATAGTGTTCGGCTATTTTTCATCATGGCGTCACGGACAACAAATTTGAATTTGTTTGTTCTAGCTGTCACGTCGGCTCGTCGGTGTAAATAGTCTATTTTACGAAACGACAACAGTGTTGATATTGATATTAACACTCACGGGCTTGGGCGCAACCTCCTGTCAAATTTTCATTCATGAAATGAGCGATCAGCTGATCCGAAACGTCTCGTAAAATGGCTCATTCGTGCAGTGGACCATAGAGATAAGTGACATTTCAACACACGAACACTAGCGCAAATTTTTCCTCACACAAAAGTGCACGCCGATTGAAAGGCTACTCAGATTGCATATGCAAATATTACCCAATCGATTTGGGTAAAACGGGTAAATAATGATAAAACTAACGTCCGGGGCAAGAGTGCAAATATTTTCCTCGCAGTTTCACAACTACATCTACAAAAAAGGTACGCATACATTTGAACGTGATTACCTCTATAGCGACAAACTGATTTCTAGTGTAGTACGCATCTGAAAAGTACTGTGGAAAAGGATAGTACAAGAAACGGTCAAGAAATGATTTCGCTGTCAAAATTTCTTGAGCGGTCCGCAGCTGAAAAGAAATGAAAATTGTGTAACGCTCGTAACGCCTGCCGGGCAAATCAAATGGAGCTGTCACTTTTCCTTGCGGAAAAATGTTCCGTTCAATTGGGTTCTTTAGGGGTCTCCCGATTATTTCATAATCAGATTCTCCGCCCAAAAATTAGTCGAAATCCAAAATTTCATAATTTTTGGAGTCCGGGAACTATTTTTAAAATGCATTTAAAGTTTGTATGGGGAAATTTTTTTGTTCGGGCCGAACTGTCATTTTATCGATTGAACTGTCATTCTATCCACGAAAATTAAAACTGTTTTTTTTAATTTAACCATCAAAACAAAAGTATTGAAATCCAATAAAATCACGTTATACTCATAAAAATGAGATCTTTCGATTAGGCTATAGAAAATAGCAATATTTTATTCACTAAACAACCCAATTATTCCCCAAGGAAAATCGCTTCCTCCTCGAAACTTCAAATTTGTTCGAAGATACATATTGCGAATCTTTTCTGAAATCCGCATACCGGCCAACAACTGGTGCGCCGACAGCCCATGCGCCGGGCTGTGCGCCATACAAAATGTAAATAAACAAGTGTCAAAATGGTTCGCGCCAAGAGCTCTATCTCTCTTAGGGTTCGGTTCCATTTTTTGTCTAAAACATTGAACGTCTTTATGTCTGGAAATAATGTACAACAAAGATATTATTGATGATAACAACGCTTTTACTTCATTAAACCACTGATTAATAGTGATTTGGCTAGTGAAAAACTTGGCGCATAGGCAATCGGCGCGCAAATTGTGCGCTGGTGTGCGGATTTGAGTTAATCGTCGCAAAGTGCCCAACACACATTATACCCTGGCGCACAACCTAGAGGTCGAAGAGAAACTTGTCGAAATGCTAAAAATTCTCGAGAAGCTCAATATCTGTTCTGTGATTTTATGTCAAGTGCGGTTTATGCCAAGCGCACCATTTCCATTAAACTGCACGAAACAATACCGTTCCCAGTTTCGCTACATATCTTCATATCTTGTATAAAAATGACATTTTTGATAAATTTTGACACTTGACCACTGTTTGTTTGCATCCTCCCAAAATGACAACAATAACATATGCAGGATAAGAAAATTTTCCGATTTTTGCTGAAAATAAGCGTTTAGTTCCGGTATTTTTTAAGAAAAAGAGGGTAAAATGAGTTTTAAACAGTGTGAAATATGCCTGTCCGATGGCGCCGCGCTTTATTTAGACATTTTCGGAGAAGTGAATTCGACCAGGAATATTTCAACCATCATCGAAAAGCATCTTTGGTTGGAGGTAAGTGATACCGATGGAACTTCATCAAATTCAATTTAATTTTTATTTCTATTTTACTACATCACTAGTTCAAACCATCCGATGAGCAGCAAGTAATATGCAACAGTTGCTGGAACTCATTATATGATTTCAACAACTTTTACGAAACGGTTAAGGAAATCCACAGGAACAAATATGGAGAGCCCCCAGTAGGCAAACAGGAGGTCTTGTTTAGAGGAGACCCTTTTGGGGATGACCATTTCGCTGGCAGTGAGGATGATTCCGGTCAGAAGAAGCAATCGGAGCATTTGGTAGAGGTAAAGGAAGAACCTCCTGAAGAGCCTCGAAACAGCACTGTGGAAATTCTTACCGGAGAGTTGGAAAAGAGCGAACCAGTTTTGGAAAATTCATCAGAAGGTGTCACAACGCGACGATCAGTTCGACTCAAACGTAAATGTGTCTCAAGTCCTACTGAAATAAAGGATGAGTTAGACACGGTAGCTGAAAGATCTAAGCGGCTTAGAACAAGAGCGAATTATAAAGATGACATATGTTCAGAAGATGATAATGCAGGATTTTCTGCTTCGGATGAATCCGATAACGATGATGAAAATTACCAAATTCAACATGATTCCCCGCAAGACCTTGGAGCAAAAAGTTCTAGCGAATCAGAAAACGATCCCAAAACGGATGATTTTGATGTACCGTCCTCGAAAGGGCGCAGAGCAAAACGGAAGAAAGACAGTAAATTATTCGAACACATCGATGAGTTCATCTGCTACGTCTGCCCGGAGAGGGTGGAATTTGAAAGGTTTTATCACGCAACGATGCACTATAAGGAGCACCACAAGGAGCCGGCTTATATCAAATGTAAGGTCTGCGACAAGCGTTGCTACACGCCGGGTAACTTTATCAGTCACGTAGCGGTCCATACGGATCCCGACAAGTACAGGTTAGTGTTGATGATCACAATACAATATTGTTATTTTTGCTGGAGGGAATGTGAGAAAATGATCTCTGGCCCCGCCAGTGATCAAAAGCCTTAGGTAAAAAGTTTTTTGATTCCTTTTAGGTGCCACATATGCGGCAAGCAGAATGACCAGAGGGTTGCCCTTGCCAAGCACATGCGAATCCATCGACGGGAAATGGAGGAAAAGTTGAACATTACCTGTAAGCTGTGTCCGCGGCGTTTCGCAACCGAGAAAAAACGAGACCGACACGAGAAGCACCACAATCGCAAACCGATGGAAAAACCGCCGCGAATTGTAGGTCGCGACGAGGAAATCCTAGAGTTTTACAAACGCATCGTATGTGAAATTTGCGACCAACAGCGAATGGTGGATGTCCGTGTGCCGGATGTGGAATACGACAACATGCAGGATTTGAAGAAGCACATGCGCGAGGCTCACAACGACAAGGGATACCTGAAGTGCCATTTATGCGAGAAAAAGTGTAACATTCGGTCGATGTTGCTGATCCACAAGGACTTCCACGTAAATCCGGAAAACTATAGGTAGGTAAAACTTGAACTAACGTTAATCTTCATATACGTGTGCAATTTATTTTAAAAAATCAAACAGCTTAGAATGAAATCGCTGCAAAAAACAGTGTTAAGTTCGTAAAACAAAAGAATGAGGTGTAGTTATGCAGAAGCGCCGAGAATGTCTATAATCTTATTTTCAGATGCGACATATGCGGTAACGTGTACCAAAATCTTCCAAAGCACAAGGAAGGTGCCCACGCAACCCCTGGCGAGGCGTCATTCTGCTGCGAACACTGTGGCAAGGCTTTGACTAGCGAGAAAAGTTTAAAATCTCACATGGAGAGGAAACATGCCGCCAAGGATGTAACCTGTGATATCTGTAATAAGCCGTGAGTTCATATAGATTTTTATGTAGGTTATTTGTCTTTATACCACCTTTTTCTTCAATCGACGTTGTAGATTCAGTAGAAGCACCTTGGAAAGTCACCGGAGGGTCGTTCACGAAAGTGCCTCGTACATGTGCACGCACTGCCCTCGTATGTTCAAGAGTAAATTCTCGCTCAATCGGCACCAGGAAGAGCACGAGGACAAAGTCCGCGAGCGGGTCAAATGCCAGATTTGTGGTGTCACGTTCAAGCACAAGTACATCCTGACGAAGCACATCGATTCCGTGCATACGACGGAGGCCCCGGTGGCTTGCGATGTCTGTGGTAATTATTTAATACATAATAAGACTTTTAAGGGCATATTTAGTTGAGCTATTTCACATCGTAGGTAAAAAGTTCAAATCTAAACATCATTTATGGAGCCACAAATCGGACACCTGCAACAACCGGCGATTCGATTGCACTATTTGCGGGCGAGTTTTTAAGGTAACAATATCCAAATTTTTCACTCCTTGTACATTCCGTTTTGAACATATAATTTGATTTTGTAGTTGTACTCAATATTACTATGTATTATATTTCATATAGGCATATTTTAAAATCTCACTTGCAAGCAAGGCAAACGTTATATTTATTCTATTCCTTCAGGTGAAGGTACGTCTCACGGAGCACATGACAACCCATACCGGGAAAAGTCTCTATCAGTGCACGTTCTGCCCCATGACGTTCAGCTTTCAGTCGATACTCTACACGCACAGAAAAAAGGCCCACTACGAACAGTGGTTGGAGCTACAGGCAAAACGCGAAGAAGGTGTTAAGTTTAAAGTTCAGGAAGCTCCGGCTTAGCACTACTTTTTATTTTGTGTAACAAAATGGAATTCCGGATATTTATTTGGAATTTTGTTTCAGAAGATATCACCAGCCTTGCTACAATTGTTGACCAATAACTTACACTCGTAATCGTCTAGTTCTCTTCCTTTTACTTGACCACGTTTAGGATGTTGGGCTCCCGTGAAGTGCAAGGAGCATGTGATCAATCCTTCAAATAAAGTTATTTATTATAATAACGTTAATAAAGTTAGTTATTAGAAACTAAGTAATCGTTAAATTGATTTGAATTGTATAGATCGCATTAAGTCATGATAATTTGAAATATACTCTGTCATTAATTGCCCGAACCTTGCCTGAGTAAGACCTACTTTATCAGGTTATGGGCCAAGTATAGTTTCCATAGTAACGGCGTTTGTTAGGAGGAAGAAAATTTTTTTTCTCCACGTAGAACTATATTTTTCAAGAAGTCAATCCCTGCAACGAGGTCGTTGCGATTGGCCGTGAAGTGAATGGTCTCTACAAGATATCCGAGACGAAGAAGCCAATTGCAAATTTGGTCCAGGACGATAGGTACGAGCAGTGGCATCGGCGAATGAGACACCTCTCCGCCGGTGGGATGAAGCAACTGAAGGAGATGGTCACCGGACTGGACTTCGAGGTCCGGGATCCGGCGAGGTGCATACCGTGCATCGAAGGTAAGCATTTTCGTCAACCATTCAAGGCGGAGGATCGCGTACTGGAACTGGTCCACTCGGACTTGTGCGGCCCTATGGAGACCGAGTCGATTGGAGGCAGTCGATACTTTCTGACCTTCATTGACGATGCCAGTCGGAAGACCGTGGTCTACCTTCTGAAGTCGAAGACGGAAGTGCTCGAAGCTTTCGAAGATTACAAGGCCTTTGCGGAGAAGCAAACGGGACAACGGATCAAACGAATAAGGACGGACAACGGCAAAGAGTACGTAAACCGCATTTTTCGAAACTTTTTGCGGAAAGAAGGCATTCAACACGAGACGTCGGCTCCCTACAATCCGGAGCAAAACGAGTTAGCCGAGAGAATGAACCGGACGTTGGTCGAAAGAGCGAGGAGCATGCTATCAGATGCGGATCTGGACAACAAATTTTGGGCAGAAGCAGTAGCGGTTGCATCGCACGTGGTCAACCGATCACCGACAAAGGGACTGTCGGTAACCCCCGAGGAGAAGTTTTCTGGTAAGCAGCCGGACGTGTCCCATCTTCGTATATTCGGAGCCAAAGTAATGGTGCATGTGCCGAAAGAGAAGAGAAAGAAATGGGACAAGAAGTCGGAAGCGTGCATCTTCGTTGGCTACAGTGAAGGCTCCAAGGCGTACAGGGTGTACAACAAGAGAACCAAGAAAGTCTACGTCAGCCGAGATGTGATTTTCCTAGACGAAGGTCAAGCACAGCACAAGACGACGACGAGAGGTGAGCGAGAACCGAATGCGGAAGGAAGCGAACTGGTGATTCAGACCGAGCCAGCCGAAAACGACGATGAAGCCGAGGGCGCCGTTGGCGGCGAGAATCCCCTTGACGAGTCGGTCTACAGCGATGCAGATTCGATCATCGATGAAGAACCCCAACCTTCCGTGCTCCTTCCACAATCAGAGAACCCACAATTGTTGGTAAGGCGCAATGCGAGGGAGCACACTATCCTAGGCAAGTATCGTGATTATATTATGAGCTGCAGCACTTTTCCTGAGATAGTTTCCCAACCCGAACAGATTTCCGATGGAGCGGCGGATGAACCCGACACGTTCCGAGAAGCGGTCACCCGGCATGACAGCGACAAGTGAAAGGAAGCGATGTCGGAGTACGAGGCTCTGGTGGACAACCAAACGTGGGATTTGGTGGAACTGCCGGACGGAAGGAAGCCTCTACGTTGCAAATGGGTCTACAAAGTGAAGACGAACCTGGACGGAACCGTGGAGCGCTACAAAGCCCGCCTGGTCATCAAAGGTTTTTCCCAGGTCAAAGGCATCGACTACAACGAAACGTTTTCGCCCGTAGTGCGGTACGCTACAGTACGGTACCTGATGTCGATGGCAGCCAAGATGAATCTTAAGATCCATTAGCTGGACGCGGTCACGGCATTCCTACAAGGCGATCTAGGTGCGGAGGACATCTATATGGTTCAGCCGGAAGGATTCGTCGATCCGGAATCACCCAGGAAAGTTTGTCGGTTGCGGAAAGCACTCTATCGCCTCAAGCAAGCCAGCAGGGTGTGGAACCAGAAGCTGGACGCCGAGCTGCGACGCATTGGTCTGAAGCGGTCGGCCTACGACACGTGCGTCTACTTCAAGATTGAAGGCGGAATGGTCCTGATTGTGGCCGTCTATGTGGACGACATGTTGGTGTTTTCAAACAACCAGCGTTGGGTGGACACGCTGAAGAAGGAACTGATGACCAAGTTCCGAATGAAGGACCTCGGTTTGGCCAGCAAAATCCTTGGGATGCGAGTGACCACAGAGACGGCAGCCGAGTGATGCTCGATCAAGAGAGCTACATCAACGATCTGTTGCAACGATTCAATGTGGCCGATTGTAATGTGGTTGCGACGCCTGCTGATCCGAACCAGAAGCTGACCAAGGAGATGTGTCCGAACACTAACGAGGAACGGAAGCAGATGGAAAGCGTGCCATACCGAGAGCTAGTGGGAAGTCTGCAATACCTGGCGCAGTCGACAAGACCGGACATTTGTTTCGCGGTCAACATGGTCAGCCAGTTTTGCCAGAATCCAGGCAAGGCGCATTGGACGGCGGCCAAACGGATACTGCGGTATCTCAAAGGTACAAAGGCGATGAAGTTGACCTACTCTAAGGACTCGGAGGAAGCATTTGTCGACTATAGCGACGCCGATGCGGGGAACGACCCCGATACTCGTCGATCGATCACCGGCTACGTGTTCAAGCAAGCTGGTGGTGCGATATCCTGGAGCTGTCGAAAACAGGCCACTGTCGCTCTGTCCACCATGGAGGCGGAATATATGGCTGTTTCGGCGGCAACCCAAGAAGCCATGTGGTGGCGTGGATTACGGGAGGAGCTGCATGGTGTGTCCGAAGCTGTGCAAATCCGTTGCGACAACTTGAGTGCTGTGCATCTAGCGAAGAAGGAGGTCGGATATTCACCGCGCAGCAAGCATATTGATATCCGACATCACTTTGTGCGTGAGAAGCTGGCGCAGAACAGATAGCAGATAGCGGATGCTCTCACTAAGGCGGTTCCAGTAGCGAAACTCGAAGATGCGATGACGACCCTTGGAATTCTATAATTCAAGATTAAGGGGGAATATTAGAAACTAAGTAATCGTTGAATTGATTTGAATTGTATAGATCGCAGTAAGCCATGAGAATTTGAAATATACTCTGTCATTAGTTGCCCGAACCTTGCCTGAGTAAGACCTACTTTATCATAGTGGAGTAATTTGACCCTCGGTTCAACCAATAGTGAGATTCTCTGGTCTTCAACAATCGCGTGCAGCTACCGCGTTCTCGGCCGCCCATGAAATCACCGACACCTGCCTGGTTCCCTGCTGAGTATTGAATATTATCAGCTTAGTGTTCCACGAGCATGTGTGTACGATATAAGCACTAGACTTCGCCCCCAAAATTCTTCTCTAATCGTCGCTGTTTCATACATAAAAATATAATTTGTTTGGAGGTGGCTAAGACTAGTGCTTCACCCTATATCGTGTGGCAGGTACTAACCTACTCAATGTCCAAGGAATTCACAGAAATTCCCATTACGAAAAGTTCCTGGACGTTGATTCGGACGGGAATCGAGCCCGTCACACTCAACATGGTATTGCAATGTTGCAAAGTTGAACAGCAAATTTTGAAGAGCATCACCCTGTTTTAATCCATCCAAGGTGACAAACGAAGTAGACAATACGAATACGAATACCAAATGATAGGGCTCGTATCGTTGAGGATAGAATTGAACGTAGTGAGGCCTACAGTGCGGCTAAACTGGCACTGAATAAAGAGATTAAGGTTGCCAGGCATCCAACACGACCCCATGGGGTGATGCCTACAGAGTAGTCATGGCCAAAACGAAGGGCGCGTCAGCACCCCCAGAACGCTCGCCAGAGATGCTGCAGAAGATTCTGGAAACGCTGTCCCTGCGCCACGATACAAGACCATGGGCTCCCGTTCCCTATAGCCAAACCGGCCATAGCGAGGTAGCCCCGGTGACGAACGACGAAAGACGGCCATCGGGGCTAGCCCTGACATGTTCAGAGTGGCTATGCAGATGTACCTAGACAGAGGCGATTTTCCGGAGTGGCGGAAAAGGCAAAGATTGGTTCTACTGTTCAAACCCGGGAAGCCACCTGGCGACCCGTCGGCATACAGACCTATCTGTCTGCTGGACACCGCCGGAAAACTGTTGGAACGGATAATTCTGTCGAGGCAGATGGTCTACACCGAGAAACCCGATGACTCTGGTCTCTCGGATAACCAGTTTGGCTTCCGGAAGGGTCGCTCGACGGTGGACGCTATTAGGGATGTAACCAAAACGGCCGAGATAGCGCTCCGAAAGAAGCGAACAGGAATCCGCTATTGCGCGGTCGTCACGCTGGACGTTAAGAATTCGTTCAACAGCGTCAGCTGAGCCGCCATCGAGTGCGCAATACACCACCTAGGAGTCCCGGTTAGCCTATGCCGGATATTGGATAGCTACTTCCAGGGTGTTAATCTATGACACCGAGGAAGGCGAGAGGAGCTACAACATCACCGAAGGGGTGCCTCAGGGGTCCATCCTGGGCCCAGTACTATGGAACGCGACGTATGATGGCGTATTGAGGCTCAAACTTCCACCGGGCTTAAAGCTGGTCGGCTTCGCCGATGATATTACCTCCATGGTATACAGCGAGTCGATAGAGGAAGTGGAACTGACAGCAACTCACGCAATTGGCATAGTGGAGGACTGGATTAGGTAGAGACATTTGGCACTCGCGCACCGCAAAACAGAGGTGGTGGTGGTAAATAACCGCAAGTCTGAACTGCAGACAGTGGTCACCACAGGTGGATGCGCGATCAACTCTAAGCGCTCACTGAAACAATTGTGGTCATGATCGACGATAAGCTGAAATTCGGAAGTCACGTAGAATATGCCTGCAAAAGGGCAAGCATGGCGATAATGGTATTGTTGAAGATAATGTCAAATAGCTCGGCAATAGTCTCGAGTAAGCGTAAGCTGCTCGCGGCAGTAGCGGTCTCCCCATACTACGGTATGGCGCCGCTGCATGGTCGAAGGCGCTAGTGGTTAATCGAAACGTGAAGCGACTTAAGAGTAGCCACAGGCTGATGTGCCTTAGGGTGGTGAGCGCATACCGCACGGTCTCAAAGGACGCGGTATGTGTGCTAGCGGGCATGATGCCCATAGCTTTAGTGGTGACAGAGGATGAAGAATGCTTCGAGCGACGCGGCATAAGAGGCGCGAGGCGAATCGCCAGAACCTCGTCTATGCTGAAGTGGCAGAGGGAATGGGATTCCTCCAGCAAGAGTAGGTGGACACACAGGCTCATACCGAGCGTGTCCAAGTGGACGAGCAGGCCCCATGGCGAGGTGAATTTTCACTTGACTCAATTTCTGTCAGGCCATGGCTGCTTTAGGTGGTATCTGCACAGATTCGGACACGCAGGCTCCCCCGCATGTTCGGAGTGTGCAGACTGCAACGAGACCGCGGAGCGGAGCATGTGCTCTTTGAATGTCCACGTTTCGTGGAGCAAAGTTCGAGTATTCAGGAGGTATGCGGTAGAGATATCACGCCTGACAACATTGTTGAAAGGATGTGTACGGGGGCGGACTAGTGGGACTCCGTTACTTCCACGGTTTCTCGAATCGTACTCTAAACTACAGAGAAAATGGCGAGCCGAACAACAGCTAGTTGAGTTGCCCTCCTTCCCCATCCAGGAGCTTGAGTTCAACGGGTAGTCTAAGCACTAGCCAGGATTTCACCACAATTTTGAGGGCAATGTTTACTTTTTGTATGAGAATTTGCGAGGTTATGTTTTTGGTGCAAGCCTCTATCTCGTATCTGTTGCAGATTTTCTCATTCTATAAAAAAAATACAGGGATTGGTCCAAGAGATCCTTCAGGGGATCCTTTAGGAATTTCAGCGGGAATCGTGCAGATGTTTATTCAAGGATTGCACCGGTAGTTTCTTCAAGGTTCCTCATGGAATTCAAACGTTATATTCATGTCATCAATGGTCATGAAAAAGCTCAGACTACAAATTTTGGAGCGCACTGAAAACTTCTTTGTGTCGCTAATATTGACTTCATGATCAAATTTCGGACACGCCGATTCCCACTGCCGCCGCTGGACAAAAATGGCGCAAAATATTGTCGGGGCATAGGTCTGAATGGTGGAAACAGAAACGATGTTAATGTGATGTGATATAATGCACAATTGAAAATTGACATCCATTTTTTTACAAATTGATATTTTTTATTATTTGTTCTTCGTATATATTTCCATATAGTCAATACTCTTCAATTTTTCATTTAATTTTAAATTCAATATTCTACGTTAGGTATCACCATGCCATTTGTGTTTTCACTGATGGACATCAAAGTGTAGAAATGCTGCGGGACAATAGTCTGATCATGCTACTGATTTGTTTTTAGGCGTAAGGTTTTCGCTCCTGTGCTGCACAACGGTGTCGATCCAAATGATTTTCATTTTTTTTTTGCTAATGGTTTTGAGAAAGATTATTGATTGGTTGTGGGTTGTGGTCTGCAGTAGGTGGCGTTTCCACACATTAAATATATAAGGACAATCGTTCACATCTCACCATAAGGAAGGCGGAGACGGCGTTTACTGGGCTTTGTAAGTAGATTTTCTTTTACTGTTTTGTCACAAATACTGTTTCGCTCGGTGTTGCGCATAGAGGTCTATGGCTGGACTGTTGTTGTGATTTTTTTTCTTTTCTGTTTGTGCGCATTACACATTCTATCTTATAATACTAGAAAACCCCTGTATTTCTTACTGACGTGTCACAAGGAAATGAGTTCCAACAACAGAGTTAGTTTCTTTCTGCTTGAAAACTAGATATTATTGCTCATTCTAGATTTGAGATTTTGTTAGCTGGAAGGAGTGCATTTCGCCCCTGCGAGCGTATGCGGCCGCTTTCTTTTGGAGAAATATCTAGCGCTAATTAAACATATTTTACTATATAAATTAAATTACATATATCGTTTTAGATCAGGGGAAAAGAGTTAATAAATATGCCTAACATGTGTTGATCAGTTACTCGTCCCCGTTCACTCCAGTCACGTCTATATTTCCATACACTAGCTAAAAGGTCCTACAAAAGTAATATTTACAAGGATCGTTAACTGTACGTAAAGCGTTACCTAGTGGATCTATGTTGGCAAAGTAAAACATCTAGGGCAGTCACATGGAAGTTGGTTCCAACCGGTAGGCAGTAGAGGGAATCGATATCACGCAGTACCATTTTGATAAAAATGCTCGGTATGCTTTCTGGTGTGGTATGTAACAGATGCCATATATGTGTCGGTGCGTGTTCAGCGAAGGAAGACGGTCTCGTAAACTATTTATAATTTGACTAGAGTGGTAATAAGGCCTAAATATATTAATAATGAAATCGCATATACCCCTTCCTTCGCATCAGTGGAAGAGTAGTGTCAGTGGAGGGACAAATTTAGCAAATGCAATAATTGTATCATTTGACTGACCTGGAATATCTTGAAAATGCCTCGACGTGGCCTTGGATTTTGCGATTCAACATGTTAAACATCTTCATCCTGCAAGATGTCGACGATAGAGTGCAAATCTCCAACTTTCAAAAGTTCAGTACAAACTATGGGTTATTAAGTATTTCACCGTTATGATTGTTCGTCGGTAGATCTATTGCTTCCTTGTCGAAATCAAATGCATCACAATCTTATTCTTCTAAATTAAGTAGCTATGGAAAGGAAGGCTTTAGCATTTGCTTAATATGACTACTAACACATACATAAGATAAACGACAAAGGATACAGATGTGCATCTCGGTACTGCAGTTACTGAAATCATGAAATTTATAAAAAACTTTTTCAGAAGATTTGTTACGTACATTGGGATTGACTGGAAATGCATCGCGTTCGACTGCCTTAAAACCAAATCTCATCACATTGAATCTTGTTTGTTTTTGTGTACAGCAACAAACACATGTTGTATTGGAAAATTAAAAAAGAGGCTACCTATAAATATATATTCACATCTGTTCTTCTGGACATGCGCATTCGCATGGCAGAACTAGAATCTCACATTCCGCCTATCATACAAAAAATCGTTCTCGGATGGTCGGTATAAGTTAAAAAGAGAACCAATAAGGTTACAAATATACACAATACACAGCTACTTATTGATCAAATCACAGCAAATCGGCGAAGAGTCCGCCGAACCACGCAATCACCAGGGGCAGGAAGAACTGCAGCAGCGCTCGCGTAATGGACATTTCTGGAGTTCGCGAGGTGGCACCACTGCCGGCGGTAGACGATGTGCCTCCGCTACTGCTGCTACTGCCGCCACCCTCCACCGAGGGAACAGTTTTGTGACCGGTGTGGTCAAATTCGTTAATGCCACCACTGCTGGTGCTACCGGCACCGCTGGTATCACTTTTCGACACTACGCCCCCAATCGGATAGTCGGGCATGTCCGGCCGATGGGGGTGGCGTTCCTCCACCTCCCAGGGACCCAAACCGGAGCCGGCGTCGTCGTCTTCGTCGAATCCACTTCCGCCGCCGGACCCACTGCCGTAGTAGTTGTCTTCTGCAAGAAACAATGGATGAATGGCAAAGGTTAGCTGAACAGTCGTTAAGCTGAAGAAAATGAAAGATTTTAACTTATAATTGATGCCTGGTGTATTTTCAGGCGCAGCTTCTCTTGTACATGACAGGAGGGACACCCAATACACCGCGCTGCATAAAAAACTGGTACGATTGATAGCGAATACGTAAGTACTTTAAAATGTGATAAACGATCATTGAAGTTGAAGACGGGAACAATTAAACATTACATGGCGACCGTGACCGTGAACGTAACACTAGTATAACATACAGACTTTATTTTGACCAGTTATCTTACCATACTGGCCTTCTTAATAGCGCTAATGATGGGGTCATTTAAGAGGCGCTGCATAAAATGCGACTCTACTAAATACCTATGGAGGCTTCGTGTGGTCGCCAAAGTAAATCCGCCGTGAGCAAAACCTACTTGGGTTTGACGGTGACGAGCTGGTGCGTGTGACCATGCCTAGCCGAGTCCACCCTAGAAATGGGAGACCACCAGCTTACTCCTGGACTCAAGCGATTGAGGACCTGCGCCGCTGCTGCCTACGAGCTAAGCGGCGAATGCACCGAGCACGATCTAAGGAAGAGCGAAACGAACGGCGGGTGGTGTTCGCCGCTGTAAAAGCCGCGCTGAAGACCGAGATAAGGGCAAGCAAAAAGGCCTGCTTTGAGGGTCTCTGTCAGAGTGCCACTGCGAATCCGTGGGGTGATGCCTACAGGATCGTGATGGTCAAGACGAGAGGTGTAATGGCTCCTACAGAGCAATCTCCAGAGATGTTGGAGGGAATCATCGAGAGGCTTTTTCTGCGTCATGATCCTAGTCTTTGGCCTCCTTCCGTAGGACAGCCGGCACTGGGGCTGAGGAGAGGGTCACAGATGTGGAACTTATGGGTATAGCAAAATCCCTTAGCGTAGGTAAGCCCCTGGTGCGGACGGAGCTTCGAACCTGGCCTTAAAAGTAACTATTACAGAGGCTCACGAGATGTTCACGTCTGCTATGCAGAAATGCCTGGACGAGGGATTTTTTTCCAGAAACATGGAAGAGGCAGAGCCTGGTTCTATTGCCAAATCCCATCGGCATATAAACCAATATGCTTGATCGACACGGCGAGGAAGGTGCTCGAGAAGATCATCCTCAATAGAATGTTGAGGTACACCGAGGGTGTAAATGGTCTCTCGAGTAGCCAGTACGGCTTCCGAAAGAGGGTCGACCGTGGACGCTGTCCTGTCGGTTACAAAAACCGCCGGGATAGCGCTCCAGCGTAAGAGAAGGGGGGCCGGCTATCACCGATGCGCTCTGCGTCTGGGGATACCCTGGTATCTATACAAGATTCTCGGAAGTTACTTCTACAATCGAGTATGTACTAGTTTACGACACAGAGGTGGATCGGAAGTGCTTTCACATAACCTCAGGAGTCCCGCGCCGACGATAAGCTTACCTTCAGTTGCCACGTTGATTGCGCCTGTAAAAAAGCCTCCACAGCTATAGTGGTATTGTCCCGAATGATATCCAATAGCTTTGCGGTGTACTACAGTAAGCGCAAGCTTCTGGCTAGTGTCGCTACCAAAAGCTACCGTAATAAGCTGGAAAGTACTTATCGGCTGATGTACCTGAGGGTTCCGAGCGCTTACCGTACCGTGTTACACGACGCGCTCTGCGTCATAACTGGTATGGTGTCTATCGGCATCCTTGTAAGGGAGGACATAAGAGTGATTCGAAATGTGCGGCACAAGAGGCATACGCAGGACTTTCAGGATGGCCTCTATGTTCAAATGGCAGCATGCGTAGGACAGTTCCACCAAAGGAAGGTGGACCCATAGGTTGATTCCGAGGTTAGATAGTTGGATTAACAGGCCCTATGGGGAAGTAACATTCTACCTGACACAGGTCCTACCAGACCATGGCTGTTTCCTACAGTATCTGCACCGTTTAGTTCCTGCGGGTTGTCCCGAATGTCCGGTTTGTTCTGGTCACGACGAAACACGTTTTGAAACACAATGCGTGACCACATGTCATCATGCCATCATGCAGGAAGGGCAGCACTCCGGATAATCTTGTCCAGAGGATGTGTAGAGATGAGTTTGGCTGGAATGGCGTTTCAACGGCTATCACCCACATCGTCTTGGAGTTACAGAGGAGGTGGCGCGTGGACTCGGAGAATGGCTAGTTCAGATGCGGTACAAGAAAAGGGTACAGGGGTTCGGAGTCAGCTTCGTAGGTCATACCGATGCCCTTCGGTCGAAATCGGCCCTTACAGCGATTAAGTGGCCGCGGAGAGAGCATCCTGGTTGCGGTGCTGTCATGGCGTCGGTCTACTGGGTTGGATCCGAGCCCGCGGTTGGAAAGGGGTCCCCGGTAAGGGCCGAGGCAGGGGGAGGCCCTACTGTCAGCAACCTTCTGGTGCAGCTGATAGAGTCTGAAAGGTAGTGATACCCACGCATTCAGCAGGTTAGATCTGGTTGCACGTAGGCATCAGTTCTTGATGTTTAAAACAGTTGGGCACGAGCGTGGGGTTGGCCCTGCCCGCCTTCCAAGGACAAAGGGAGTGGTGTGGACCGCTCCGGAAACTGACTAAGCGCCAGCATGCTATCGTTATGGACTGTCCAAAGCGAGTCATCGATGTTCTTTGCTGTAGGCTACACAGCTAACCTCGAGGGTGCGATGTGCGCTAGCCCCTCTCTGAAGCAATGCCTTCTTGGTGGTTCTGGAGAGACGAAGGGTTTGGCGGCCCTGGGAATGTTCTTTAGTGTGTCGAGGAGAGAGTGGCCCAGGCTTTTACTTTTGTTGTGGAAGACGGCCTACCCCACACTACCCGGACCTTCCTGTCTGTCTGTTGAACAGATTCCACTCCCCATGGTTTAGAAGAAAAAAAGGTAAAAGAGACCCTATGTGCAAGGGCTCCCCAATCTGGAGGCGGAGAAAGCCCTTGGCAGGGGAATTCAGGTGAGGGCTCTTTCCGCTGAGGTGACTCTCCAGTGTAAAAACCTGGATGAGATCGCAAACGCGGATGGTTTAGAGATGACCACCTCGGTCGGTCGGCTGCGGCTAGATTCGTTAGGGACACAGGTGGCCATGATTCGGCTACCGGTGGCGGACGCTAAGATGTTCATGAGAATTGGGAAGTTGGGTTTGGTCGAGCATTATTCTCCAGCCTGAGGCATGCATCACGTGTTTTTAAAACAAGTTTTAAATACAATACAAAATAACAAAACAAACTCACCTTGATCCGTCCACTCGACGTCGTGCCCATTGTAGGCATTCCTCAGTTGGCTGATGGCCGTGCGTAGCGTAAACAACTGCTGCTGCACAATAGCGCTTTGCCTGTTGCTGGCCGACCGATTCGGAAATTCGGCATTTTTCTCCGACTCGGAAGCAATCCCATGCAGATATCTAAGCAGAGAAGTAATTATTAAGTATGATACTAAGTCTAGGTACAACTTTAGAGGGGCTTACCGGTCAACGGTGTGTCCGTTCCAGCAGTTACTTTCGCTACTGGGCGATGCAGCGACTTCCTCGTTGCTGCACAGCATGTACGGCAAATTGGACCAAAACCGTTTGGAGTCCTTCACCCGCTGGCGGATATCCTTGACGAGCCTGTCGATCGGTTCCCGATTGCTATCCTCGTCGTCCGTTTGCTTCCGGTTGTTTTTCCTCTTGTTGGTACTGCGGTTCGAGTTGGCGGCATTGTTGCTCGGCGCCTGGTGATGACTAGGTGGACTATTGTTGTTGGTAAACTGGATTTCTCCGTTGGAAAACTGAACCGGTTCGTACTTCAGTTCCCGACTGGACGAATCCTGAGCGGACCGTTTCGTTAGTTGCCTTTCGCTGGGGGCAGTTTCGTCGTCAAAGATGAAAATATCGCTGTCGTCTTCTTTAATTTCGCTTCGCAGATCTCGTCGGTTTCTAATCAGCTCTGGTTCGACCAGTGGCACTAGATTCGTTGATCTCCTTCGGCGACCGAGGGCTGGCTTGCCACAGCCCTGGAATACGCGGTTGGAAATGTCTTGGCCGGTTTCCTGTGTGAATTTTATCAAAGAGACACCAGATATGAAGATATGATTTATCAAGTATAACATGGGTCTTTAAAGATATAAATATGAAAAATTTTCTCAAAGACTTATGAACGTTGAAACTGTTGGTATTGACATGCAATGTGATTTGAATAAATGTGTTGCATTTTTTCTCGAAAAAGGAACTGCTATAAATTATGCCGATTTTAGAAGAAACTCTTCAAAATGGGTAAGAATGGGTAAGAATTGCTTTATAAATTCAAATCAGAAATTCTACTTGATGTAATTTTCCTTAGAAATTCCTTAAAAGCCATTATAAATTCTTTTCATAAAATCCTAAAAAGTGTCTTCTACCCCATTAGTCAACTAAAAATATTACAAACCTGAAAATTCATTATGGCCTCGGAGATTTTGATGTTGATCGGTTCGACGACCATCACGATGTTGAACGGACCCAGCAGCCGGTCGGACACCCGCTCCATCGTGGCCACGAACGAGTCCCACTCGGCGTCCAGTTCCAGATAGTTCTGCAGACAGCCCTTCATCACGTTCACGCAGTAGGACGAGCAGGGCTTCTCCAGAAACCCCGCGCAAGTATTACATGTGCTCATTTTTGTCAACGCTGCCGTGCACTCAGCTGTTAACCGTACCTGCGGGCAACGTACACAGAGAAGAAACGAGGAAATGCAAATATAAGATGCCGCTTTTTATTTGCTTTCACAGATAGACAGTGAGCGCTTTTGATGCTTAAATAATATCGTCAGCTTTTCGAGGGAAGAACATAATTTAACACGCTCACCGTAAGAGCAATTACACATACAATTTCTGTTTGCCCTCGGGGGATGGATGGAGGGGAACCATAGAAGAGAAGCAGTAACTACTTACATTGCCCATATTCTTGGCTACTTCGGCAGCTGAGTTGAGCGCTTGGGCAAAGGTACGTGTCGCCACGAAGGACCGTTTGATCTGCACCGAGAGCTTATCGGGCACATCGCCGAATGGTTTCAGTTCTTTCATGTGCTCACTGACGCATCCCAGGTATCTAGAAGGTTTCCGAAAACAATTAGAACAATTCAAAAAAACAGGCCGCGAGTCGGCAAACGCACTTTGTGTTGAACGAATACTGCGAGTTTAGGACGGTGAACATCTTTTGGTACAGCACGTTGAAGAATGAATCCATCGCCTCTCCGAGGTCCACCTTGCCGTTGGCGTAATACCGCTCCAACTCGGTAAACAGGTCGGCAAAAACGTACGCGTTCTGTTCGTAGATCGTTCCGTAAGTTCTTTTGAACATTGCGTGGAACTCAGCCTTGGATTCGGTGAGCAGTTGTTTGAAGAAGTCTGTAAAGGAAGAAAGAGAAATAATAATGTTAAATAGTGTCCTACTGTATGAACTGGAACTAGATTTGGGATTTATAATTCATGGTTTATGACTAGCGGAATTTCTTACGAGAATTTTCAAAGTTTTCTAGAATAAATTTTTGAAGCAATGTGGCATTCATAGATAGCTAATACTACTGGCATACATACGTGGAAGCAAACATTTGGTATAAAAAAACATAAAAGTTACTTGTCTTAGTGATTTGATATAAAACGGATATATGGCATAATTGGAATATTCTTCTTCTTCTTTTTTTATGGCTCTACGACATCACTTGGCCTGCCTCACTTTAACTTAGTGTTTTTTGAGCACTTCCACACAGTTATTAATTGAAGGGCTTTCTTTGCCTGCCATTGCATGAATTTGTATATTGTGAGGCAAGCACAATGTACACTATGCCCAGAAAGTTGAGAAAATTTTCCCGACTGGAACGGGAATCGAACCCGCCGTCTCCGGATTGACGTTCAATGCCTTAATTACTAGGCTAACTGGAGACCAACTGGAGATCAACAATTCGCCAATTGTTGAACACTTTGCAAATGTGGAATAGTTTATTAAAGGACGTTAAACCGTAGTGTGGCCGGCAAAACTACACCAGTAGAATGTCGGCAGGGTACCTACGAAATTAAAATGTAATTCTCAATCTATTTAAGAACTCTTTGGACTCATTCATTTCAGAAACACAAATATCCCCTTAGAAGCCCTATAAAGCTCCTAAAACCACTCAGGAACCCCATGAAACATCCTTAAACACCTTGAAAGGCTTCTGTGCTGTTCGGAGGAAAAAATGGACTGTATCGGGACAAGTCAAAACTCGCGTCTGCTCTTGGAACAGTCAAACTTAGAACTAACTTTATTCAGCAACGTTACAATAGTATTGGTATGGAAAAGTATGGTTGAACCATGGTATGTTTTCTCTACTGATGGTTGTCCTGATGGATGGATCGTGTTGCCAGGTGTAACATCCACCCGCGCCTTGAAATGTTGCATTTCGAAACCAAAGACTAGACTTATATCAATCGGTCTCCGCGTCCAATGGTAGTAGGCAAATTTTCTTCACCGCTCTTGTCGTTGTTGTCCCATTCGGTAGCAGCAGGCCAACCACACGTGTGTGGCCGTCCCTTCCTGGAATCAGCTCGGTTATGCGAGCCAACATCCATTGAAGTGGTGGAACGTTCTCGTCAACGATCAGCACTAATGCACCGACCTTGAATCGGATGACCTTGAAATCCTTCTGGCGCTGTTGCAGTTCATGGAGATAGTGGGTCATCCAGAGTTTCCAGAATTTCTGTTTTAGATCTTGTAGAAACTGCCACTTCGAGAGTCGACCAGCAGGGATCTCCTCATATGAGGGTTCGGGAATCGCTTGAAACTCTCGGCCGATTAAAAAATGGGCGGGAGTTATAGCCCGGACATCGCTTGGGTCGTCCGAGACTGGAATTAACGGCCGGGAGTTTAAAATGCCTTCTATCTGCGCAAGCACAGTGGATAATTGTTCATACGAAAGATTGTGCTCGGCTAGGATTCTCTTCAGGTGTAGTTTAACAGATTTGACCCCCGCTTCCCAAATCCCGCCGAAATGGGGACTTCGGGGCGGGATAAAGGACCACTTAATTCCTCGCTGTGTGCAGAATGCTTCCAAACCTTGTTGGTGTTGCTCGTTCCGAAATAGTTCGGCAAGACGCTGCAGCTCGTTGTTCGCGCCCTCAAAGTTGGTTGCATTGTCCGAATAGAGGTGCTCTACCAGACCTCGGCGGCTCACAAAGCGTTGGAGGGCTCCAAGAAAGGCTTCGGATGTGAGGTCGGATACGACTTCAAGATGAAGTGCACGGGTTGACATGCACACAAACACACAGACGTAGCCCTTCATTACCTGTGCGTTCCGTATCTTGTGATTCGCACGGATCTTGAAGGGGCCAGCAAAATCCAGACCGGTACGATTGAATGGAAACGTTGGCTGTACTCGATAATCGGGTAGATCACCCATCAGTTGGGTAGATTTAGTCGGTTTCAAACGATAGCAGGGAATGCATCGGTGTATGACCTTCCGGATGATATTCTTCGCTCGTAGAGGCCAATATCGCTGTCTAACTATGGCCAGTAGACCACGCTGTCCGATGTGCAGGTTGCTCAGATGCAGGAATCGAATCAAAGTCAAAGTCAAAGGATGTTTTTCTGGTAGTAACGCTTGATGCTTGTAGTCGTACGGCAATTCGGCATTCATCAAGCGACCACCGACTCGAAGCACGCCATCAGTCGGATCGATGAAAGGGTACAAGTTTCCGAACGGTTGATTCGATTTGGGTTTCTCCATTCGCAGCAGTTTTAGTTCTTCCGCAAAGCCTTCAACTTGCACAAGTCGCACAATCAACGTAGACGACCGCGTCATTTCATCCGTCGTCAGCAGTCCTTTCGTTAGCTTCTTTCTTCGACTTCGTATGTAATCACAAAAACGCACAACATACGCCATCGCGCGCTGTATGATGGGATAACGGCTCACGTTGTAGAATATCGCCAGGCGTTCTCCTTTCACCGCCGCTACTAACACTATCTTCTTCACTTCAGGTATTTCTTCGTCCGCCATGGGAGGCGGCTCAGCAAGGACCGGATCACCTTCACGCAGCATCCGTGGACCAGTCCACCATAGCGAAAGAGACTGCAAATTCTTCGGTGAAATTCCCCGGGATATGCAGTCAGCGGGGTTCTCCTTCGACGTGATGTACTTCCAGTCAAATTCCGCCGTCAAATCTTGGATTTCTCGAACTCGATTTCCAACGTATGCCGCCAGCTCGTCGGGCGACTTTTGAATCCAGCATAGAACAATTTGGGAGTCACTCCACAAAGTTACACTGTTAAAACTGATCTCGAACGCTGCTAGTATCTTTGCTGTCAGCCGTGCAAGCAGCACTGCCGCCAGTAGCTCTGCTCGAGGCGTGGTGATCTGCTTCTGCTTATCTCGTTTCCTTGGCAGTATTCTCGACTTACTACACACTAACTTCATCTCTGCTGTACCGCCGGTATGCTTTAGCCTGGCGTAGATGCAGGCGCCGTATGCTAGATCCGACGCATCTGCAAATCCGTGAAGCTCTATACCACAGATTCCTTCATTTGAGATCCATCGCGGAATTTGCACACTGTTCAAACTGCGCAACTGCTGATAGTAGTCCATCCAAAGAAGCGCCATCTCTTCGGGAACCGGTTGGTCCCACTCCAAGTTCAGCGACCACAATTCACGTAGAATCAGCTTCGCTGCGGTTACCACCGGGCCAATGAAGCCCAACGGATCGAAAATCTTCGCAATTTGGCTCAGGATCGTTCGTTTTGTATGAACAGCGTTTCCATCGATCAGATGAGCCGGCAGTACGATTGTGAACATATC
The DNA here is from genome assembly GCF_035046485.1 of Aedes albopictus. NCBI lineage: Eukaryota > Metazoa > Arthropoda > Insecta > Diptera > Culicidae > Aedes > Aedes albopictus. The sequence continues at coordinate 169,079,600 of NC_085138.1, forward strand.
ATTCACCGGATTCCAGGCCACGCCTAGTGTCTTCATGGTAACGTTGATGCTGGGGTCCTCGATTTCAACGCCATGTTCTCGCTGCGTTTCAGGAATGTCCGCCAAAAGTTCTTGGCAGTTGGAAGCAAACTTGTGTACGCTGAAACATCCTTTCTCCAAGAGGTCGACAATCTGATTCTTTAACTCGATCGCTTCAGGCAGGGTGTTGGCTCCTACCAACGCATCGTCGATATAGCATGATTTCCTAATCGCATTGGCCGCCAGCGGATACCGGACACCCTCATCTTCAGCCAACTGACGAAGAGACATCGTAGCCAAGAACGGAGATGACGCTAACCCGTACGTGACTGTTTGCAAGTCGTAGGTCCTTAACGGTTCATTTTGAGATTGTCTCCAGAGGATTCTCTGGTAGCTCCGATCGTCTTCATGAACAGCTATTTGCCTGTACATTTTTGGAATGTCGGCTGTAAAGGCAAATTGATAGGTCCGGAAATTCAGGAGAATCGAAATCAAGTCGGTTTGTACGGTTGGTCCGATCATCTGCGTTTGATTGATGGACACTCCTGTATCGGACGTAGCAGACCCATCGAAAACCACACGCAGTTTCGTGGATGTACTGGTGGGCTTCAGGACATAATGATGCGGTAGATAGAAAGCGTGCAGATCATCGGGATTCGGATTCTCGACCATGTGACCGAGCGCTTCGTATTCTTTCAGAAACATGTTGTACTGCATCTTCAGCTCCGGAACTCTATCTAAACGTTTTTCCAAACCGTAGAACCGCTTCTCAGCCATACGCTTGGAGTCTCCTAACTGATTCTTCTTCTCGTTGAATGGCAGGCGTACCAAGTACCTACCCTCCGTGGTTCGTTCATGTGTATCTTCGAAGTGTTGGACACATTCCTCTTCAACAGTTGAACGTGACGATTCGACGTTTCCAAATGACTCGATTTCCCAAAATCTTCGCACCAATGCATCAACCGTTTCATCGGACGCAGTTGAACAGAACGAGTGGACTACTTGGGAATCTTCGGTCGGGGCTGGACCGCTTAGTACCCAACCAAATTGTGTTTCCTGCAGTATGGCAGCACTTCTTGGTAGCTGGATTCTGCCGGACATCAGCATGTCGTAGAACACATCCGCTCCCAACAACATGTTCACCTTATCGGGTACGTGGAATCCGGGATCAGCCAACGAAACGCCATTCGGGATGGCCAGCGCAGACATATCCACCTTACTAGTTGGTAGGACTCCGGTGATTTTAGGCACCACTAGCAGCTCAAGGCAGACAGTATAATCAGTAACACGCGATTTCACTTGGGTGTGAATCTTCAGACGCACCTTGGTCTGGGTGTCGTTCAGGCAACTGATGTTGATGTTGGCGGTTTCCTTCTTCAGTGCCAAAAGGTTTGCGAATTGCTCCGTCACGAAGCTCGTATGCGACCCGGAGTCGAGTAGCACCCTGCATGGATACTGCTGACCCGCCTTTCCAATAACCAGAACTACAGCGGTAGAGAGCAGAATCTGTTTTCCGAGATTCTTCGGTTGCACGCAGAAGTTGGATCGCTTTTCTTCTTCATCAGGGACAGCTGTTGGCTCGCTCTTGGTTGGTTGTTCAGGAATCTTCTTCGCAGGCTCGGGCTTCTCTGCAGACGTTGGTGAGGTTACGGATTTCTTTGTACCATCATCTTCGGGATGTAGGATTGTGTGGTGGGATTTCCGACATTTCTTGCACGTATGCTTCGATGTGCAATTGATGGTTCTGTGCCCCTTCTGGAGGCAATTGAAGCAGGCTCCGAGGCGTCGCAGTACATTGTACTTATCAGACAAGACTGCATTCTTGAACGAATCACATCTCCACAACTCATGGGACTCCGAGCATTGTGGACACTTATCAGGAGTTGCAACTAGGGTACTCGTCTTCCCCTTAACATCCTGCACGTTCCGCATGGGTTTCTGGCTTTTGAATACTTGCTTCACGATAGGCTGGATCTTTTCCAATACCTTACATCTCTCCCGCAGAAACTCAAGAGTGTCGTCGTAGCATGGCAAATCGTCGTCCACGTGATTCAATTCCCAGGCCTTCCGAGTTTCCGAATCTAGTTTTGATGCGATGCGGTTGATCAACATGCATTCTCCCAATCCCTCTACAGGAAGACCGAGGTCCTTGAGAGCGTCGACGTTTTTTGTGCATGTGTCAATGAGCTTTCGGAGATCTGTGGCGTTTTCGTTCGTTAGTTTTGGGAGGTTGAAGAGAGAATCAATGTGTTTATCGATTATGAGCCTTTTGTCCTCGAATCGTTCAATCAACATCTTCCAAGCTGCGTCATAATCATTATTGTTGATTATTTCCTGGTCAATAATGCCAGCGGCTTTACCCACTAGCGAGTTTCGAAGATGGTACAGCTTTATAGCTGGAGATTCTGTGCTGTACCGGCTCATGATCGTCTCGAACATCGACCGAAAAGCGAACCAATTTTCATAGGTCCCGTCAAACGTCGGTAATGGAACCTTCAGCGGGGGTAGATGAGGTGCAACGTCTGCTACGGTGTTCGGTATTGGCTGAACAGCCGGCACAGTGCGTGCGGCGTCGTCCTCTTTCTTGACGTGGTCATCGATCAATTTAGAAATAAAAATGAACAACTCACCGTATTGCTGCTCAAACGTGACGTACGCTACCTCTGCCTCCTCTCGTACCTCGTCATCAACGTCCGCTTCGAAGACACGCTGGTGTAGCTGATTGTATTCCGCCAAGGTACTCTCGACGGTTTTCAGCTGGAGCTGCAAGAACTGCTTACAGTGGAGGTTCGGATTTGGAGCTTCTTGGCTCGTATCCAAACTGGCACGCACTCGCATTAACTTGCTTCTTACCGACTGCAGTCGGATCTTCATCACTTTCAATTCTTCCGTTGTTTTCTTCATCGTTTTTTTTGCTTTTTTCTTCGCTTTTTGTTCACTCACTGACAGGGTTTCTTCTTGCAAATCCAACCGGCGTGGACCTGCCCTAGTTTTCTTCGACATGGGTGTTTCGACCGACATATAGTTTCGCAACTTCTAGCAACTCAGTGCTGTCACACTTCTTTTTTATCCGTAAGTCACTCGCGTACGGCACATCTACAATCACAGTACCGCCGTGCCGCAGTACCGACACATTCACGTACGACGAACGCAATCCATAAGCGCAATGTGGAATTTGTTTCCATACGACACATCACAAACACTACTGCAACGGCTCATATCCGTCGGCAACAATTCCCTCGATCATCGCACACATACACTTTGCCTCTATTTCCGTTGCAATCACTTTGCCATACAATGGCCGTAGTCCACACAATCGCAGTGCAGATTCAGTACCGATTTTGATCCTCGCTGAGGATCTCACAAGGAATTAGCTCCGCCGTGCGCGTCGATCTACTTCAACCACAAATCTTCTCGTTAGATTTTCTCGCATTCGGCCACAATCGGTGACGTCATCCCATCGAGCGAGCGGCACAGCAAAGCACACTTCTTCGTTCTCGAATTCCGCCCTTCGGGGCTTCCTCTACATGAACACACACTGCGCGAAAGGGAACAATCGACTCTTCTCCGACGCACGCTTTGTCGTTCACTATTCCCAATTCCAAAATGGCGATTTTTCGGATGTTTTTCCGCCGATCGTTTTTACGCAATGGCGTCACTTTTACGGCAGTTTTCGCACTCGCGTTACACCAGTCGGGTGTATCACTACATTTCACTCGAATTCCAGCTTTTCCGCGCGATTAGCTGGTCGTATATCCGGAACAGGCACAATCCGGCTCGAAGGACCAAAAATGTGCTGTTCGGAGGAAAAAATGGACTGTATCGGGACAAGTCAAAACTCGCGTCTGCTCTTGGAACAGTCAAACTTAGAACTAACTTTATTCAGCAACGTTACAATAGTATTGGTATGGAAAAGTATGGTTGAACCATGGTATATTTTCTCTACTGATGGTTGTCCTGATGGATGGATCGTGTTGCCAGGTGTAACAGCTTCAATTTTGATGAAGTCGTCGTGCATATCATTGTCATCGTTGAACATTCGAAAGCAGTATTATCGTTCAAAACTAAAATGCTTCCAACGAAATTTTATTCACTGTATTCCCTTCCCTTCCCACCCTGAACATAATGATTACTTTTTTGCTGGCCAAAGTTCAGTTTTGCTCGATACAGCTGCTTCTGAACTTTCAGTGATTGTTGAGTGTGCAGTGATTGCCTTATACATTTAGATAAACTGGCAGCACTGTCGTTAGCGAATGAAGACACGTCCGAGTGTATGTTGTGATTTGTTTATGTTTAGCTTTTAGTATTAAGAGAACCGTTTCACAAGAAACTTCAATATATCATATTTCCTATCACTATTTCGTGTAGCTTTTCTTTTACGGTTGAGTTCCTCATTTCGGTGGTCGGCCAACAGATATCAATGACAACTTCTTTATTCCTCAACTCCCCTGTACCTTTGCTGAAGCACACAACATTCCCTTGAAAATTCCCTAAACTCCTCTTAAACGCCCTGAAAGGTCTTGAAACATCCTGAGATTCATCTAACACAAATTATTCTCGCCGGTGGACGCCTCTGGAACCCCCCTGAAGAGTCAGGGGATTCTCAGGCGAAGAACAAACGATACTACGATCTCTCTTTGCAATCTGTTAATAGCGTTTTCTATTTCAGACTTTTACCCACAAATTACAGCAGTGATGGTAAAGCAACTCAGACGAATTATACAGGCAGTTGATAAAACACAACTGTGTGACTGAATATTGACCAAACGTATCCTGGGAGCAGCAAAACGGTTAGTCGATACGGAGAGCGTTCAACATAGTTTTGATCCTCATAAGTTCCTACCTCATGCTTCCACGGGTCCAGAGATGACAAAGACCGCCAGCTAAGAGTTGTGTGCTTAGCTGGTAGTGCAGCCTGGGCACTGTTGTTCTTCTGATTTCAACTAGATTGAGGAGGTTCGTCCCGAGCGTCTGTTCACCAAGGAGGTGCTGCTCAAACAGCGTCTGTTCTGGCATCCAGCAGATGAGTATGAAATGCTCCCCCACCGGAAACTATACCTAAGGTGGCAGCCTCACTACGGTGGATAGGGGACCTCAGGCCAACAACCTACTGTTACCGAAACTTAAAAACTATTACAGAAACCGAAAATGAAAGATTACGAACTGATTCAACGGCAACAACTTTTGCCGCGAAACAACGGGCAAGAATTGGAACTTGAAATGTATTTACCATTGGCACAACTAGCCAATAAGGCATGCCGTATGAAGCTTGATATCCTAGGACTGAGCGAAGTCCGTTGGCCGACCTTTGAAGAGCACTGATTCGGTGTCGGGCCAAATTCTGCTATACACTGGCCTACGAGGTGAACACGCTCCTCGCCCCCGTGGAGTTGGTTTCCTGCTTAGCGCTCACGCCCACGCTGCGCTCATGAAGTGGGAACCCTTTTGATGAGAGGATAATTGTAGCCAGATTCAGAATACGGGTTCGAAACCTTACCATGATCCAATGTTACGCGCCAACCGATGCTGCCAAAATGCAAGCCAAAGAGAACTTTTACAGCCAACTGTATGCTGTCGTGGACAAGATTACAAAAGGTGATATCAAGATCATCATAGGCGAATTCAACGAGAAGGTTGGTTCCGACAACTCGGACTATGAACACGCCATGGAATGCCATGGTCTCGGAGAAATGAGCGAGAATAGAGAGCTGTTTGCATAGTTTTGCGGCAACGATGACATGGTGATTGGGGGATCGCAATTCTCATCATCAACCAGTGCACATGGGTTTCCCATGATGGCGTCATGGAAAATCATATCGACCTTATCTGCATCAGCCAAAAATGGAGACGGAGCCTGCTTGATGTGCGGAACAAACGTATCGCCGATATTGTGTCCGACCATCATCTCCTAATCGGCGAGATCCGGCTGCGCATCGCAAGGATCCATCGACAGAAGGAGAATATCGAGCGTCGGTTCAATACACGCCGACTGAAAGATGCTGCGGTAAAAAGGTCCTTTGTCGAGGAGCTAGAGAACCGTGCTGCGGATATTTCGGATGGTAGAAGATCAATGGATTGCCATTAAGAACACATTCATTACCACCGGCGAGAATAATCTGGGTGAGGTACGTACCGGGAGAAAGCAGTGGATCGCAGATGATACCTGGAGGAAGATAGATGATTGAAGGAACGCCAAAGCCGCGATACAGCGAGCGAAAACACGAAAAGCTAAAGCCGTAGTCCGTCAGCGTTATTCGGCTCTCGAGAAAGAAGTGAAACGCTCATGTAGACAGGACAAAAGAGCGTGGGTGGACTCCCTAGCCGACGAAGGCGAGAAAGCCGCTAACACCGGCGACATTCGTTTCCTCTACAATGTTTCAAGTCGCCTTAGTGGGACTAAGATAAATGCTATGATTCCCAAGAAGGACACGTCTGAACTGTTATTGACCGATCCGGCTGACGAGTTAAAACGCTGGTTCGAGCACTTTGAAAATCTTTTTCAAGTGTAGGCCACGCCATCAACACCTCAGCATGATCCGCCAAGGGTTCGCATTACCCGTGTAAACACCGAAGCTCCATCAATGCAGGGGATAGAAACAGCCATCCGTAGCAGGAAATCAAACTGAGCCCCGGTGGTCGATCACATATCAGTTGAGATGCGCAAAGCTGACCCCGTAGTATCCGCACAACTACTGCATCAATTATTCTGCAACATATGGGAAACCGCGACATTTCCGGCCAACTGAATGCAAGGCGTCTTAGTAAAGGTACTCAAAATGGTGGTCTGACTGTATGCGATAATTGGCGGGGCATCATGTTACCGTACATCGTTCTCACAGTCCTCTGCATAGTGATCCTTAACCGGATACAGGAGAAGATTGACACAACTTTCCGGCGGCAGCAAGCAGGATTCCGTGCCGGACGATCTTGTGTGGAGTGGACCATATTGTCACGCTCCGTATCTTTCTGGAGCAAATCAATGAATTCCAAGTCTCTCTTCTCGGTGTTCATTGATTATGAAAAAAGCTTTCGACCGTCTCAATCACGAAAACAGGTGGGGAGCCCACATGCGCAAGGGTGTCCCTCCATAAATCGTCGGCCTCATTGAAGCACAGTACAGGGCATTTTTGTGCAGAGTACTGCACAACGATGTCTTGTCCGAACCCATCCGGGTCGTCGTTGGAGTGAGGCAAGGATGTACCGCTACTGTTCCTCACCCTAATCGACGAGATCCTGGTAGAGGCGATTGACCGTGAACCAAGTCGGCATTACCATGGAGACTTAAATGACTTCGGATTGGCTGATGACGTTGCTCTCCTAGCTCAACGGCGCTCTGGTCTGAAATGCAGAGTAAGCTCGATGATCTTGCCAATCGCTCCTCGGCGGCAGATCATCAACCTTCACGGTAGCTGGGCAAGCAGTGGAGAATGTGAAAAGCTTCCAATGTCTTGGTATAGCCAAAATGGCACCAAGATCGAGATAAGTGCACGAATCAAGAAGGTGAGGTCTGATTTTGCGAGTTTAAGAAATGTATGAAAAAACAACCAGATTAGTCGACCCACCAAAATCCGAATTTTCAACTCGAACGTGAAATCTGTGCTGCTGTACGTCAGTGGTGTATCTCCAAGTTCGCTGCGATAGAGCGTGCTAGTTCTGTAATAGCACTATATTCACATGCAAGGACATGTGCCATGAATGATGCCATTCTTGGGCAGTGGGATGATAGTAAAGGACGATCGAACACTGTTGTCATAAAATTAAACGTACTACATTTGGCTTCGTAGAACTCTGCAGCTGTGACCTAACAAATCAAAACCCTTTCATCAGATTATGACTTATGAAGGCGTTATTGGATGACAACGCTATCTTCTGATCACATGGGCTAACGAGAAGTTGAGCACCAGGAATGTGAAACAACGGATCCAGTTAACGGGATCAATTCTCGGCGCAGATCAAATCAAGGCGCTTAAGTAAATACAGATACACCAAAAATGCCCCCGAACTGGATCAACCTGCTGGTGCTGCTGACGCTCTAGCTCCCTGGCTGGGGATACCTTTCACATTCGCCTTCCCGTGTGCCGCCGCCGCTGCCGCCGTCGCCAATTTTCAATCACACATGAAAAGTAAACATTCTCCTCTCCGCTACCTTTCAGTTGAAATTTAGATAAACACACGAGATAAGACGAAAGAGAACGAAAACCTGACAAACCAATATTCACATAATTTGCATGGAATCGATTTGTGAGCCTCGAACCTCGTCCATTTAGATCTGCGCCCGTGGCCTGGCTGTTGGTTCGCCGCCGTCCGCCGGCTCTATCTCGCCGTCGCGATAGCCTCATAAATTTGTATATATTTCATTTCGATAATTGAAATAATATGCTAATTTCCCTAATATTGACAAACGATGAGCGCACGTAACAAGTTGACTTTGCTTGCTGCCTTTGTCTGTAAATCTCACACAAACGTGTGTGGAACAGTGGAACGTTGACTTTTGAGCAGCATGATGAAGAAATGTAGTTTGGGCCGAGCCGGTATTCTCTGCTGTGGATCTGGACAGGTCTGCTGCAAGTTCCCCGGCGCACACTGTCATCTTCATCGGTTTATTATAATGTTTGATCAGTGGCGTGAAGCAGCGGAGTATATTGCGAACCCCTCACCCCAATTTGACTACGAAGTTTATCGTAAACCACGAACTAATGCAAAATTATAATCAACAAGAAGGACATCGTTCAATGGCTATACCGCTTATGCGTTGTCTTTTTACAAAAACAGCCTAACCAGTTTGCCATAGACGAGTGAATGCATCATCAATTCCTCTTTACCCTAAGAAACCATCCCCATTGACGTGACCATTAGTACCTTAAAAGTGAAGGATTGTAAGTACTCAAACATCGATTGTTCATCCACAGACACATTCGGGTAAACACAGTATGATCGGTCTGCAATAGGCGAGCGAATGTATAATCGGTTCCTCCTTCTTCAATTTTCTAACAAGCGTTACGACGTGACCATTATCGCCTTAAATGTAAAGGATAGAGGTCCCAGCTTGTTGCATAACAGTTGACTAAACCCTTCTCAAGCAAAATTTAGTTTCGGTTAGGTATTATTGTTCACAACACTAGCGCGAGGATATAATAGTCAACCACGCGACAACTGAAATGTTAAGGCAAAAAGTCCCATAAAATAAACCACAATTAATAAAATCTTTTCTTGTCTACGCCTCTGTATTAGGCAAAATGAAAACAGATAGAGACGCGCGAGGCTGAAGCTGAGGCGTATCCATTCAGAAGCGCAGGTTGGCGCGTTCATGCGGAAAACTAAACTGTTGTGTGGCAACTGATCATCGCGTGACAACCATCATCAAGCGATTGACGCGACAGTCGGACTGGCTGCTGGAGGGACGCCTGGATTGGGACCTACGGCGACGTCACGCCACTGCTGGTGGTTCCGCCGTTGATGCTGATGATGATGTGGTCCGCCCGAGTTGTCAGATCGGTAGCCGGCGGAGAAACAAGAAGAAAGACCAAGATTATTCAGCGTTTCGGGCTTGTGGTTAATTTGCATACAACCCGCCAACGGCGACTCGTTTGGCCGCCGATGCTCGCTAGATGACAATCTGACGATAGACCGATAACGATTTCGTTGTAACGTTCTAGCTTGAGCCACGTTTGCGTAAAGGGGACGGCTAATTTGGCGTAAACTCACATCACTGATCATTTGATATTACATTTAGAATGTGAATACATAATTTTAACCCTCTAATACCCAAATTTTTGACTTTGATCTAAATATAATTTTTCGTCATCTAAAATCGATTTAAACATGTTTTGGAAGATGAATCTTTTTATTTATTTTTTATATCTTTATTATCGAGACTTTCAGCCCGAGGCTGGTTCGTCTCGATTTCGTGAATTTCAGTTTTTGATTTTTCTAATTTTTATTTTTGAACATCCCCACACTTTTATATTTTTCCTGGAAGCCCATTTGGGGAACGGATTTTTTTGAGATGACAACATTTTGAGATCTTATGATTATTGTTGAAATATTTTTATTTTTTATTTTTTTTCACAGTAAATTTAATTTTCTGTGTAATTAAGGAAAATAATTTTAGAGTGTATTCGATTCCCTTAAACTATTTAACAAGGATAGAATGATTTGGGAAAAAATTTAAAATATGTTAATTGTAGCGATTCAATACAAAATAAACAATGACTTCTAAAAGGTTACTAAAACATCAATTTTTCAATGATTAAAAAAAGGGAAATACGCTTTAAAATACACCAAAACCATTTTGAGAGATACAGAACAGTCCTAAATATCAGCCAAAAATATGAAAAAAAAAAAATTTCCACGAAACAGAAATTACAAAAATGCTCAAACTATACCCCGTCTAAAAGCGGGATTGGGTATTAGAGGGTTAATGATATTTTTTTTACTTATTAGTTTATTTGGAAGACTCGGGCACCACATGGGCATAACTGAGCCGAAATCTTTTGTTTTACATTGATTTTACATTTTACAATTTATTACTGCCTTAAGGACAAACGTCTTGAAATCCCACTTCAAAAGTGCATCAGAACTTCAAACGCACAAATCTCAAGAAGCAAGCTTCAAATAACAGTGGATTTGATTATTCTGTTCTTGCTCACATGTAATAAGCTTAAAATAAGATCAGGTGCGTTGATTTTGTTCACGAAGAGATTTGTGCGCTCGAAATCGTGAGTAGGTACCAAAGTCGGTTATTGTGGCGGCCATTTTGGGATTCTAACAAGTCTGTCCTTAATACTATGTTAGTTTCGGAAGCCGAAGTACTCGGATTAAAAAAATGGGAAGGAGGGATTTATGGGTTTAAAACTAAATTATTTGCTAACTTATACTAAAAACATTGATGGGACGAATTGTCCATATCTGTAACGGAACCATAAAGAAAGGACTTTATCGGTAGACAACGACAAGAAGAGGACAAACGGAAGGGGGGGGGGGGGGAGCGACGACAGACAGGGGCGAACAACAAAACTAAATGGCGGAGAACGAAAACAAGGAACGTACTACATCAAACTCTGACATCAACACTTTTCAAAAACTGGTAAATCAGGTTCATGTATTTCAAAAGTCCTGACCTCACGATACTCATTGCATCCCAACACAACATGTTCGATATCCTGCTAAGCCACGCCACAGACACAGAGATTGCTTTCTGAGAGCCCAGTACGGAAGGTATGTGCGTTCAACAAATAGTCGTTGGACACATTACACGAATGAAATTGCGGCCTAAATCCAACCCTTTGAACCATGGCTTCTTCGACACCTGTGGAATGATGGAGTGCAACCATCTACCCATCTCTCCATTTGTGTTGCCATCTGATCAAGGTCTCCTGACGAATCAATGCAAAAAATTCGTCGAAGGCGATTTGACGCTCGTAAATGTCGCCTTCGCTAGCGCCCACCTTAGCCAGTGAGTCCGCTTTCTCATTACCCGGAATCGAGCAATGTGACGGGACCCAAGCTATGGTAATGGCGTATGAGCGTTTGGACAAAGCACTC
>NC_085138.1:169091661-169116661 GCF_035046485.1 Aedes albopictus
TAATATATACGCGTAATATACTCAATTAATCAAGTAATATAATGATAGCATTGTATTGTATGAGTAGTAATGGGTAATTATAATAATGATAATAGAATTTCTAATCACGTCGCGCGATCGATCAGCCTACTCGTGTTTTATCGTTTCAATTTGCTTTGCATCCTACATTATGATGGTTTCTTCCCTAGAAAAGCGACAGAGTCACTTAAAATGAAAGCTTCGCTTTCTGCGATTTCTTTTTATTTTCGTTTTTTTCCGAATTAAAAACAGACTTTTCTCTTCGTCTCCTTTTCGCTGCACATCTTCCGGTTTTGCCTTGTTTCCGTATCGTTCGTTTTACGTACGCTCGTGTGTTTGCTAGTGTGTGAGTAGAATAGTGTAGTCTAACTTCTCGAACCGAAAGAGGAAACCCAAACCACGATCAAATTGACCCAAAGGACGAACCAACACAATCTGAGATGATGATAGTAAAGCGCCGATTTGGTATCGTTTTTTTTTTTTTGTTAGTAAGCTTTCTACGAAGAATCAAGATGCAGTTTACGAATGGATTAAATTTGAATCTCTACACACGACTTTTTTTTTAACTTAGCCTAAAAGTAATTAGTGTTGTTAAAAATTCTCATTTGCTTCACTGGTTTTAGGTTTTTCTTTTAGTAACTGCCAAGCAATTTGATCACAAATTTTTAGTGTTCTTTTTACTTTGTTTTGACTTTTTGTTTCTTAATTCTTCCAAAACTTTTTAAGTTTTGTTTTTTTTTGTGTTAGATTTTACACATTCTTACGCCCTTAAAGGTTTCTCTCAAAATATATATGTTTTTCCCCGATTTTCTGTGTTTTTCGATTATTACTGGATTTTGTTTTCAGTTTAATTTATTGCCTTCAAAATATCGGTGCACAGTGCTCGATTTTCTCATGGTTTGTATTGTATTTTTTTTCTCTCTGTTTGTTTGGAAGGTCGATTGTTAGGGGACAAAAGAAATCGCACGCGGATGAGGGTTGGGGTGTAAATTGATTTCACAATTCACGATCTTCTTCCTAACGTAGTTTCTTAACGCGCTAACTTTGTTTTTCTTAACCGTAGTTCAAATGTTACTTTTTAGCTTACCTGACTTACTTATTTAAAAATATCCTTTTACTCGATGTGGCCACCGAAGTTTAACTTTTTACACGTTTTTTTTCTTTTAACTCTTAATACTTTACTTGTTTGTTTAAAAAAAGTTACTAAATAAATGAGGTAGAAAATTATAATTCATATCATACAACTAATCGACGTTCCTCGGACTGTTTTTTTTTTGATTCCCTTTCATCTTGTTTATGTATGAACGTTTAAATCCAACGGTTATTCTGCTATAGTTCGCTTAAGAAAAACGAAATCGTTCCAAGTGAGCCATACGAAACTGATCGGAGATTAAAGTGATCCGTTGCTATAAAAAATGGCGCCCCTTTTGGGAAAGCGATGCGATTAGGAAGGAAAATCATGTCCTTAAATTTGAGATTTTATCAGTCGTTTCTCGGCATTCCAGCTTCCTTTTTTTCATGTTGTTCTATTCCTTCACTTTTTATCGGTGAGAAAATTACAAAATCAGGAGAAAAGTCAAGAGTTTGTAGTCAGCTAGATACCTCTCTCTAGAGTCTCTTTTTACATGTGGTAGTGACAGGGTTCCGTTGCAGCAGTTAGCTTGAGCAAATTATTTACTACGGATGTTTTCATCAGCTTCTACTTAGCTAATTGGTTGAAAGGTGGTTGTTGGAAATAGGACTTTCTGCCTTCAGTATTCGAACAAAACAGTCAACGTTGCCAGTACAAGAGCTGCTAGCTGTCACATCATATCAAGTACAATACACTAAACGCCACTTAACAACACGTTCGTTCTACGATATTACCTCTCTTGATCTGTTTTTCACATCCAATCAAATAAACATTATCTGTTTCACATTGTAGTGTATACTTCATTTGTTCAACTATTTGTTAGTCTCTCTCTTTACAAATACCTTCAAATTTGTCACTTGCAGTTGCTGTGTTTGTATCTTTCTTTGTTTGTCGATTTACTCCACCCACCCACACTAATGCCGTCACATAACACTGTTTAGATGCTCTGGTTTGTTTAGTTTGTCTGTTTTGTTAATTTGTATTGTTAGATTAGAGTAACACTTTTCTTCATTCATACCAACTTTGCGCCGTTGATCGCTCCCATAATTTGTGTTTGTTTGTGTTTTTTTTTTTGTCAACGAGGGTCAGGTTTGTTGCTCGTATAAATCTCTCGGATGTGTTTGTAAGTTTAGATTTGTATGTGTTTGTTTTGCCCGCAAAAACATTTACAGAGTTCTGTATTTTGTGATACAACGAATTTCATACCACCCAAGTTTTGTACGCTGACGATGTTGGCTGTTGTGACGATTAAGATAACCCATTGAAACAAAGAGGTCGATGGAAGTTATTGAATGAATGAGTGAACTCCAGTGCACTATGTTGGCCAAATAATCAAACTCTTTCAATACTCACAAGGTTTTTGAACTAAAACTCTTAAAGCGTAGTTATAACAACAACTTCTATTTATTTGGAACTGTTTCACACTTCTGAAAAATCTGCGTTTGAAGAGCATTCAAAGAACTTGGATTAAAATTTGAGTTTGCTACGCTTTAAAAATAACATAAAACGAACTCACCGATCCAACTTCCCGTTCTCCATCCTCCCACTACTTTCTAGAAAGTATCCTCTCATTATGTTCAAGGAAACAGATAATGGGGGTTTCTCGTTGATCTCGGAGGCGCGATGTGGCCTAATATCGCCTCCCATAGCGTCCACTTTGGTGAGTGAGTCCACTTTTTCATTACAGGTCGGACTCGATTATCCGGGGGTTCAATTAACCGGGGGCCCGATTATCCGGGGCTCGATTATCCGGCAAAAATGGCTCGATTATCCGGGGAAAACTTTGTTTTTGCTTTGTTTACAAATTTTTAGATTACCCAATGTCTAAATATGTGATAAACATCAAATACAACACATGTAAATAGGATTTAGCCTATTTGAAAATTGTTTTGATTTTTTTCACATTTTTCAGCTTAAATTTCATTTTTAGAAAACATGGTTATAATAATATCAGACGTTGAGTTTAGGCACTACAACGTCATATATGTTAGCTTCTATGTTTAACGAACAGTTTTTGATTGAAGAAAATCTATATATATAAAAATGAATTTCTGTCTGTCTGTCTGTCTGTCTGTCTGTCTGTCTGTCTGACCGCTATGGGTTCGGAAACTACTGAACCGATCGGTGTGAAATTTTGTATGTGGGTGCTGTTGGGGCCGGGGAAGGTTCTTAGCTTGGTTTGAGACCCCTCCGGTCTTTGGAACGGGGGGCTCCCATACAGATGACTTCGCCGGGGACGTCCCTATGGAGCTGTGTGTCAAAAAACATAGTAGGCAGGCAGTACGACGTTTGCCGGGACAGCTAGTTAAAAATAAAAGAAAAGAAGCATGGCTCGATTATCCGGGTGATTCGATTATCCGGGGTGAAATAATTTTGAAGTCACTCGGATAATCGAGTCCGACCTGTACCTGGAATCGAGCAACGCAAAGGGACCCAAGCCAAGATGACCCAATCAAAAATGCACTCTAATTGGATTGTATTTCACATAGGAAATACGAAGAGCATTCTGTACCGGTCTAATTGACCGAATAGCATGTATAGAAGTGAGGCGATCCGCAAAAATGAAATGATCAGAGAGAAGAAAGACAAAAAGAATCCATGTTGATCCAGCGTTTCTTTTAATTAAAATGATAGTTACGCATTTTTGCCTAGTTACCTAGGAGACTAAATTTCCTCAATCCATCATACTCATTTCATAGAATTATAGAACGTAAAATAAACATGGATGATAATCGTAGGATATTACTGAAGGAAAACAATTCTAGGGGTTTCCGGGTTGTAAATTCCGAAAAAAAAAACCTTTTTTTCGAAAGTATTGGCCAACAATGCAGTGTAAGGGTTATACCTCATTCATATCACTCCATTGCTTTCAGGTCCTCTGTATTTTTTTTTTTCACTTCGTTCTGCTATTAATTGTAAGGTGTGTTTATGTAGTGTAATGTACGATTATTATTAGTGATTAGATCAAAACAATGTTTCGTTTCTTGTATGCTGATAAAAAGAAATGTAACCCAAAATTAAAGAAGAAAGAAAAATTAAATATTTTGCACATTCATTTCCGGTCAAGTAGGTACAGTGTATCAAACAATTGTCCGTACATCAATTTTTTGGTCAAAATAATTTTTCACTCAAATGATTTTATACATCAATCAAATACGTTGAAATTTTGATCAATCATAAACCACATATTAAAGCTCCATTCGTAAAATTTTGAGCGAGAACAACTAAGGTTTCTGAAAGTTATAGAGCTTTTACTAAAATTTATAAGATTTTTGAACACATTTTTAAAACATTATATCTCAATATGTACTTGATGAAAGTTTTTCCATTTTCTTTGTGATACAGATTACACCTAAGGCTTTCATATGCAGCTTCGTTTGAGGTTTTATATTCACTACAAAAAATATGAAAAATCTGTATATGTTCAGAGTGTCATTTGGAAATTTATCATATTTTGATCAACAAAAGTGCCAAGTGTTTTCAACATTTTTAAACTTAATTAAATTAATTAATTATCGATTTTTGCGGCTTAACCAGCCGAATGGAAGTTTTACTTTATTCCAAAAGCTAGACTTTACATATACTGGCGTGAGTGAGAAATGGACAAATTGAGGTGAAATTTGCGAAAAAGTTACTCGTCCTCTCGGTGAGACTCGAACTCACGACTCCTACTTTCTTATTGTAATATTTTTATACAGGCCCAACTAAGCTACATATGAAGAGTAGGTCCTATGTATTTTTTGTTTAGTTAATGCACTTTTATTGGTGGACAACGTTTGGCAGATTATATGTGTAAAATAGGGTAATTTTTTTTAAATATCGTCAACTACATAAGCACATTTTTTATAATTTTTGTAGTGAAAATAAAACCTCAAAAGTAGCTGCATATGAAAACCTTAGGTATCAGCTGTAACATATAAAAAAATGGAAAAAGTTTCATTGAGTACATACTGAGATATAATGTTTTAAAAATGTGTTCAAAAATCTTATAAGTTTTTCTAAAAGTTCTATAACTTTCAGAAAACTTATTCGATATCGCTCAAAATTTTATTAATGGAGCTTTAATATATGATTCATGATTGGTCAATATTTCAGCATTTTTGATTGACGTATAAAAAAGTTATAAACATTTGAATGAAACATAATTTTGACCAAAAAATTGCTGTACGGACAATTGTTTGATACACTGTAGGTACGTACTGGAAAAACGTGTAATTAGAAGGCACGAAATGCTGCTAATTGACAAATTGAGAGATGAAATTTGTGAAAAAAATCGCGTTGTGGTGGGATATGAACCCACGACTCCGTATTCGCTAGACCGGCGCTTTAACCAACTAAGCCACAGAACAAGTAATGATTCTGCGGAATAGAAAGCCAAACTGACTCCGAAGCCGCACCGTGGACACTCCTATTTCACAAACTCATCTCTCTTTCGGCTTAGATGCCAATCCACAACACACTCCTGTTTGTGCCCACTAACTACAGGTACGTTTCAAATGAAGATGTAAAATTATATTTAGTCCAGCTAAACAGGGGTGAAATGAATCATAATCCGCAATTTTAAAATAGTATTTGGAACACTCAATGTAATGATTCCCAATAGCGAGAATCATTCTATATTAATGAAAAAGTCAAACAAGAAACGAAACAGAAACGGTGATCCTTCTTCATTCATTCCATCCTTTCGTTTAGATTGCTATCAACCCTTCATCAGTTTTAATCTCAGAAAATTGTTTACACATTTAACGGCAGTTTTGTGGTTGCATAATAAAGTTTATGACTGTATCTTTTTTTGTATGAGTTTGTCTTCGCTCGCTTCTCTGCTCGAATATTCTTACGCACACGTCTCCCAGCTAATCAAAACCAACACTCGCAACTACGGCTATTGTTTAATGGTATTTCTTGGATAATGTTAGTTAGAGGTCATCGATGAAGAATTCCTTTTCTACGATTGAGAGGTTTTCACGTTCGCACTCTTTTCTCCGTTTGTTTTTGAGGGGGAAGCCTTACTTTTGTTTCATTGTTTTCACCTGGAGGAGTTGTTTGTTTCTGTCTACTAATAATGCTTACTTCTGTTTTGGGAATGGATAATGGTTTTTGTTTGTAACAACTTTGTAGGTTTGTTTTTTTTTCTTGTTTACTAATAATGCTAGTTCTATGTGTTGCTCACAATATGTGCACGCTCATGTGTGTAGGTGTTTGTATGTGTGTGTAGATGAGGAGGGGATGTAGTTTCTTCAACAGGAGGATGGAGACGATGCTCCACTAGCCTGAGTTTGTATGTGTTTGTTTAATCTCTCTATACAATGCTTACTGTTTAATCAACTCGAACCAACTCTTCATTTCGCTTTTCAGTGACCGTATTTTTTAACATTTCCTGTTACATGCATAAATGATAGCTTTTTGAAAAGGATAAGAAGATTTTTTATGATTGGGTTCCACACAAAGGGACGCGAATTACAGAGAATTCGTTTTTTTCTCGATTTCCGATTTCTGTTTTCAGTTTGTGGTTTTGCAAATGAAAGAAATTATTTCTAATTATATATACTGTTGCATTCTGGTTCTGATCATATTCATCGGTATGTGAGGGTAATGTACAGTACAAATTGTGACTTATGTTTTCAAATGTTCTTGGAATCACATGTTTTTGCTAATAAAAATCCTCCAAGCTAGCAAATGAAGCAACAGAGGTAATTCCTGAAGAAATCCTAAAGAGAACTTCGGAAGATACTGTTAAAGAAATCTCTGAAGCAATTTTGCATGGGTATTTCTTAGTAAATTCATTCAGAAAGCAATGAAGGAAGGAATTGATAAAGTAATTGCTGATAAAAATAAAAAAAAAATCAAGTGAATTTGTCGCAGACAACTTGAAGAATATCGTTTCTCTTACAATTAACACCAAGGAGATGTTTTTTTTACTCCAATATTTACGGTGTGAGAGTGCTAGTATCATCCATTCGTGCTTTTTAGATGATACTAAATGATGATACTAGTCGCGCACGGAAGGGGATATTCTTGGTTTTAATCCGAAAACTACTCTCTTCTGCGCACGGACTTCCACTGGCCCACTAACATCGTAGATTGTTAAATTGGAACACGGCGCTCTTGATACCGTTCCTGGTCTAGTTTTGCTAGATTCCGTAGAAATACCTGATTGAATCTTATGAGGGTTTCTCATAAACTTACCATTACCTTTTTTATTTGAATTTACCGTCATCTTCCGGATTTCCGTTCATATATTTGACTAAAAATTTTATATTTGACTTAAATTTCTTGAGGTTTGTGCTAACGTAAAAACCTCGACAATACACAACTAAAACGCGACGCGAGACAGGACACAACACTTATTACTTCGGACTCACACCACTTTGGTGAACAGCAGTAAGCGGCGTTTCATTCCAATGCACTCCGTTTGTACCTGCAAAGATGATATTTTATGGCGGAGAGAAATGAAATTCATCTAGCTGGGAGATGAATAGCTATCAATAAAAATTCGTGGATGAAATCCGCCGTAAGCATGAAAGGAAAAACTCAGGAAGAATGCCACAATACTGAAGTCAGAAAGGGAAGAAGTAAAAAGAATTAGTCTTCCGTTCTACCCAAAAATTTCCAACCCTGTTTAGGCAATCCTCGAACACCATGGATTTCAGGTTGTGTACAAAAGCAGTAACAAGTTGAAAGACCTGTTATGCAAATTGAAAGATAAGCTTCCGGTGGAAGAAAAATCTGGGACCTACCAAATTCCCTGTCAGAACTACCCTGCGGTGTACACTGGACAAATTCGAAGGAAGTTCAAAATTAGCCTTCGTAAATATAAACACGCAGTCGAAAATAAAAACCAGTGAATCCAGTGTGGCAGTACACACTACACATTTGGACCTTGCCGCGGATTGGGAGAACGCTAAGTTGGTGAAATGTGTTGAAAAAGCTGCACAACTAAACGCTTGGGAGTCGATGTACATTGCCACAGCTGATCGTCCTCTTATAAACGAAGACGATGCCTCAATGCAATCCCCCCACGTCAACCTGACTAAGCTGAGAATTTAGTGAAACAACAACAAAATGTTCGACCACACTCAGCGAAGTAAACTACCGAATTTCATCAAAATACCTTATGAAATTTAGCCATAACTGTAAAGTATGGATGCCATAAGAATACCTTATGAAAATTGAACATGCTTATTATGACCTAATTACATAAGATAAACTTATGAAAAGAGCAGAAAAATTACAAAATGATGCAGACTGGAATCGATCCATGAACGCCGAGATCACTGAGCTCGTGTCCAACCCACGCGGCTATCGACTCTTGAGAATATCATGTTGCTAAATGTGTATAGAAGCCAAACTGTGAATCGATTCTGCGTCATATACCGACCTTATGAAAATCGTTCTAGCCGTTATGAATTGTTTAAAGGCCATTTCATAAGTTAGACCCTATGATAATCTTAGGTTTATTTGCCTGAGTGCAGTACTGTGCGCAGTACGATTGTATTAGTGCTCCATGTAATCAGTCGGACATCATCCAATCGATGGGCAACGTCGAGCCCGAAACCAGTCGGCTTAAAATGTAAATCAAAATCCTTTTAATTTGCTGCAAGAACGATAAGTGTTGTGCCCTGTCTCGCGTCGCGTTTTATGTACTTATATTTGGCTGATGTGGATCCAAGAACAGATAAAAGAAGTCGCATATCGTAACATACTGTAAATCTTTCAGCTAGGGTATTTTAAATCGGAGGCATCCAGCGCCAACTGGGAAGAAATGCAATCGAGTGATAAATAGTGTTCACAAACATAAATAATAATAATATATTACTATCTCTCTATCCTATGATAGAATATCGCATCGTTCGCAATAAAAATTAACCATACTCAACATATTGGTTGAACCAGGTATCCTTCTGTTTCAAGATAAAATAAAATCTTAACCCAAACACTGATTCACGATGATAGTACGTACGGACAGGGATACCCAAAAATTGGGCTTACATATAACTTCTACATTCCTTCTCAACTCACAATAATCAGATTATCATCTCACGTTATTTCCCTAGTTTCCTAACTGCTTCAGTTAGACCTGTTTCTTACACTATAGCTGTATTCATCTCTTTCGTGGTCCTCTCTTGACTTGCAAAAGATTAACCCATCATCCACCATCATACATTTACAATAAACTGTAAACTTATGTAACTAGATTAGTTATCACACTCACATCCAGTGTTCCTAGGGTGCGGCCGCACCCTAACAGCAACTCATACGCGCTCGTCGCTCACCCATCTCGCACTAATCAACCTTAAAAGATCATCCTTACCAGCCTATAAAAAAGTGTACGACTGTGTGCTTATCCATTAATTCCTAGATCGAGAGTTCATCGGAGTTCACACCACCTCGGGGAATGCTCCCGCAAAGACTTCCATCTCTGCTGCTTTCTTCCCTCTAAGAGCCGTTGCAGTAGTACATTGTTCTGTTGTAGTGGTAGTAATAGTAGCAAATAGTAGTAGTAGTAGTCGTACTTCTGGTTGATGTTGTTGTTGTTTCTTACAAAAGCATAGTTACAATAGTAGCTTAGACCCACGACGCCGACGACGCTGACGACGACGACGAGGATTCTCGGCTGGCCCACCTCTAGCGAATGTTGGCCAGCGTTTTCTTGATCCTGAGTGCGGTCAGACGGGCTGCCGGATTCGGGTACCAGCATTCCTTCATCACCTTGGAGATCGAGTGGAGCGTGTCGGACGCGATCCACCGGTTCGGTATGCTCGGCCGTTGCCGATCGGTGCAGATGACCTGTTGGAATGGGGAAATTCGTGACCATCAAAATCATAATCATCATACCAAACTACACATTGCGAACAAACTCGGCAATGTCTAAGAATCCAAATCTCGGAAAAACAAATTTCAAACTGAGAATGGGTTGGGATAATCAGGAACACGGATAGTTTAGATTGCTTCCCCCCACTTACCTTTCTCATCTCCTCGATCGTGGGATCCGGTTGCACCACGTCGTAGAAAGGCAGCTGATACTCATCGTAGATGCCACCCACGTTGCACCGCCGGGCAATCTCCCACAGGACCAATCCGAACGCGTACACGTCCGCACGCTTGAACGAATCGAACTGATTCACGTTGATCGTCTCATCCAGCACTTCCGGAGCCATGTAGCGTTTCGTTCCGACCCGATGCGTGGATGGAATATCTACCGTATCGGTGGCCACATTGTGACGCACTGCCAGCCCCAAATCACCGATGCAGCACGTAAGGTTCGACTTGACCAGGATGTTCTTCGATTTCAGATCCCGATGGGCAATGGCCGGTTTACCCCGAGTTCCCACAATGTCCATGTGCAGATGTGCCAACCCCGTCGCAATCGAGTATGCCATCTCGACCATCGTCTTGGTGTCGATGCTGCGTGCCGTCAGGAAATCAAACAACGATCCATTCTCGTGGTAATCCGTCACCAACCACAACTGTGTCCATGTGCCATTATCTAGATGAGAACCGAAACCACACAAATCGTCAGTCAGAAAACAAATTACCACCTCCCCCACCTCACTCACCTTTGTTATCAGCGGCAATGAAGCCCAGAATGTTCTCGTGTCGCAGCATAATCGTCTGGTAGATTTCCGCCTCCCGGAACCAGGAGCACTCCTCACGGCTGGAGAAAATCTTGACGGCCACGTTCTCACCGCGCCACTTACCGCGCCAGACCTCACCGAAGCGCCCTTTGCCGATGACCTCGACCAGCTGGATTTGACGGGCAATCGATCTCTGCACCAACAGCGGCAAGCCGGCTAATGTGAGAGTTGGAAAGCAAACGTGGGAAAGAAAATTATTAATAAACGGATCAATGTAAAAGGCCAACCATCAGCCGTTATTTATATGAACATTAATATTATCGATTGAAATCATAATGAAAGATCAACAACTAGTGTCAAAGAGGGAATTTTTCAATAATTTTCAATAATTTAAAAATATTAACCAATTGGACGACCTTTAGTTGAGTACGCCGGTTTGTCACAGTCGATTTGGCTTAGAACGCAATAGATGACAGTTGATACTCTAAGGGAAAAGTTTGTAGAAGATCATACCATGGTAAAATATAAATAAGTTGCGGTTTCAGCCAACGAATTTTATGCATAAGGCCTGTTCGAGCCTGTATGAAGTTGATCATCAATATTAACTTCTTTTCTCGATCAGCCTAGATAGATGTGTAGTGTCAGTAGCTCAATTAGCTAAGAATAACACTACGGACCGCCAGTTTCGGTGATAAGAGTTCACTAAACAGGTGACCCCAAATTCATGCCTAGGATTGAATGGCTAGGGATGGTATAATAAAAAAAAAATAATAATGGCTAACGGAGACTGTGGAGTGCCAGGGCGCCCTTCGCAGTATTTTGTCCTTACTGCGCTAACCGGAGCAATAGCGCAGTGGACCTTGAGACAATCAGCTTCCCTTCTTCAGTCTGAAACTTGAGGCTGCCTAAGGGTGGTATTATGAAGATGTTGTTGATTAGTGTACATTTTCACCTATATGGTTTCGCATTACCGTTTACCCCCGTTGGTTTGACCTCATCTAATCTGAACACTTTTTAATTTGACCCCCGCTTATCTGCACATCGTTCAAACTAAAAATGGTTCAAATGTCATTCTTCCCATGGAACGGGGTGAAACGGAACGCAGAATCAAAACAAAACAACAAATCAGGTTACCATCAGTGTGGTTTTCGACGCCCACAGGGTTACCAGAAGTTCAAATTAAAAAATAAACCCCGTTGGTTTGCATGAGGTGTCGTTCAAACCAACGGGGGTAGACGGTATGCGATTCACACAGTTGATTTTGTGTATCCTCGCCTTTGGCGTTTTTCAGTCGATACCGATCTGGTTATATTGCTGCTGTTTAATCTTGCCTAGTTTTAGTAGTCGCTACGGTTAGGATAGCTTAGATCATGGTTTCCCAAACTGTGGGTCGCGACCCCCCAGGAGGGTCGCCGGCCTCCATCCAGGGGGTCGCGAGGGACAGTAAAATATTTTACTGTAACAGACAACAAATGAGGAAATTTCTATGGGGGGTCGCGAAAACTACGTTTGCTGTCAAAAGGGGGTCGCACGACCTGAAAGTTTGGGAACCTATGGCTTAGATCAATCTTCAGCATAAAAGAACAGGAACGATCAATCTTTACAGACTAATGCAAAATGGTACAGCACAAGTGGCCTTTGTCCAAGAGCCTTACTTTCGTAAAAAAAAATCCATTTAGGAAATCTTGAGAACCCGGTGTTAGCTCTTTTCGGTTAAAATGAAATGGAGAATTCGCGTGTCATGCCTCGAGCCTATGTGCTTGTTAAAAACGCAATCGTTGCTACACTCATCTCTGAACTAACTACCAGAGATACATGTGCTTCTTCTTCTTCTTCATGGCTCTACGTTCCCACTAGAACTTGACCTGCCTCACTTCAACTTAGCGTTCTTTGAGCACTTCCACAGTTATTAATTGAAAGGCTTCCTTTGCCTGCCATTGCATGAATTTGTATATTATGTGGCAAGTACACTGCCTATGATCGCATATCAGTCCCATATTTGCTGGGTTTCCTATTCATATGGGACAGTTATGCGATCATAGGCAGTACAATGATACACTATGCCCAGGGAACAGGGATTGGAACACTCACTTTCAAAGAGTTACACTCTTTTGATATTTCCTCAGCTCAGAAGCGTGCAATCAAGAAACGATGTATGAACGACTTTTGCCTTGTGGTTTTGTCTAATAAATTGCCGAATTGAAAAAGGGTCGCACACGCATACCAAAGTCGTGACATAGCTGTGGAAGCGACTCTCCACGAGGTGAGTGTAATTTACCCCTACATGATTTTCTGATTATTATTTCTGATAAACAAACTAATGGTTGTTATGCAGAGGCATTTCATCTCCTAACCAACTCCTTCAACACTGATTGCACTTCGCACGAAAGAGCAAATATTTTGGCCTGAAAAACGGTGCAGTGTCTACCAAGTGAGTAAGATTCATACAGCCTTAGCTCACGAGAATAACCACCAGCACCTGCTCGATCTTCGAGAAGAGAGCCGTCAGTGTAACATACGATGCCGTCTGAGATACTTCTCTCCAGATAACCAAATGAGTGGACATTCCCAAGAAGGGAATTTCGTGTAAAATGTCCTACATGGAAATTTACAAGTGGTTGTAAGATCACTTGGAGCAAGGAGAACTTTGTCCCAATTCACCAAAAGTGGAAC
Source organism: Aedes albopictus (assembly GCF_035046485.1). NCBI lineage: Eukaryota > Metazoa > Arthropoda > Insecta > Diptera > Culicidae > Aedes > Aedes albopictus. The sequence goes on from NC_085138.1 coordinate 169,105,060, forward strand.
CAACGAGGTGTGTGTCGATGAGTTTCCTCTAGTAGACCGAGTACGCGTCTCTTTACTTGCAATAAAGAGAGTCATTCGTTGTTGAACCGTTAAACCATCGAGAAGTTTTCATTACGAAATCTTGGAAGATTGGGTACATTTTAAAGATGGCCGCTAGCAAGCTCATGATGGAACATCTGAGTAACGCCTATTATATGGCCAATTATGAAGCCTGGAGATTCAGAATTGAAATGCTGCTGATTCGCGAAGCGCTGTGGAAGCACGGTGGAAGTATGTAATCCGATCACGAGCGAATGGAAGCAGAGGGACGATAAGGCCAGGGCGACTATTGCTCTGTTCGGTAAAAGTAATCTACATCCGATCATCCGGGATTGTCGAACTGCCAGAGAAACCTGGGAAACCTTGAAGGAACATCATCAGAGCGTGTTCCTCACGTCTCGAGTCACGTTACTGAAACGGATGTTCCAGTTACAGTGCCGAGATGGTGACGATATGGAACAGTATCTTTAAGAAATGGGTGGACTTTTCTCTCGCCTTTCGGACGCTGGTCAGCAGCTTGACTCCTAGTTAATGATCGCGATGATATTGAGGAGCCTCGTGATAATTCGCAATCGGAATCGCATGATAATCGAACTACAGCTTTTGAAGTTACAGTCGCCCGGATGAAGAGTTTACGTTGGACCTTGTGAAGAGCAAGTTTTTGGACGAATCCATGAAGCGCCAAAGATATCCATCGCGGGGAGAATGGTTGCTGAGAGTGGAATCCTCAAGGAAGCAAATTATCTGCGATAGCTGTGGAAAATCTGGTCATGTCAAGAAAGACTGTCGTGTACAATTCAATGCGAAGGTGGATGAATCCGGACGAAAGTTCAAACCGAAAGCGAGAACAGTGAATGAAGATGACCGCCCCAAGGGAAGCCAGGCGTTTTGCTTTACGACACGTAATGAACCCGATACGACTGATTCTTGGGTCGTAGAATCCGGTGCAAGTACACATATGTGCGCAGCGCAGACAGAAACTTCTTCAAGCAGTATGATACATGCTCCGGATTGACAGTAACGCTGGCTGATGTAAGGGAAGTAGGTGTTTCTGGAAAAGGTTCCGGAATACTGCACCGCGTAGTGGCCAATGATGAGAAGCTGGATATAACCACGGACTTTGTACTTGTTCCGAAATTGAACGCAAATCTGGTGTCAGTTGGAAAGCTAACGGAGAAAGGGGCTGAAATATTTTTCACTGGAGAAATCTGTAAAATCTTTAAGCATAGACTGGTTTCCGCCTCCGCAGAAGGCTGGTCTCTATCAGCTGGAATCGTTAAATAGAAGTGTATCGTTCAGCAGTTTAGCATTCAGAAGAGTGCATCTTCAAATGGCACTGTATACTAGAGGACACCGCGATGAAGAAGCTATCCGGAAATGGGTACGTGATGATCTCGTTTCCAGCGTGCGAATCCAGAAATGTGAAGTTGACATCGACTGGGAATGCTGTCTAAAGGGAAAGATGACCAAGTACCGTATATTTCATACGAAAGAAGCCAAAAACTGCAGAACAAAATGAGGAGTATGTTCGGAAGACTGAAACATGTTTCGGAAAAGTACCTGTCATCGTTCGGTCCGACGGCGGTGGAGACTACAAGCCAGAAAAAAAAATTAGACAGATTGTATCATCAGAAGAGAATCATTCCGCAGTACACAGCGCTGCCTACAGCCCCCAGCAAAACGGACTTGCACAGGGTGCAACTCAAAACTCTTTGAGCGCCGCACGCGCTGCTACGAGACAGCACAACAAACTAGAGGGAGGCGAGTTCATGCAATCGGTTGTGTGTTGCACGCTTTCTTTGCCGTGCGCTGGCGGTCTCCTGTCTCTCGCACTCCGTGGTATACACTCTCTCCGTATTTGTCTCTGTGCTTGACACAGTGCTTGACTCTATGCCAGATTGATGAAATTACGCATCAAACGATCCATGCTTTGAAAGTTCACGACAAACTTAACAACTTGGCTGAAAACATAAACTTCCTAATTAATTTATTAAGTGTTTTTCTGTATATTGAAAGTACCAAATAAATGCACTGTGACAAGCACAGTGCCAAGCACGCTCTCCGTAGAGCTAGTGTTGCGATTTGTCTCTCACACAGTTACGAAAGCTCTCACTCATACGTCTCTGTCTCTGGGCAAAAAACGGGAGACCAACACTTAAGATTGTGTGAAGCATTGCCCGAGCACAGGAGAATAGCAAAAATTGATAACAACAGAATCACACAGCCTGTTTTTATATCATAATTTGTTATTGTTAACTTATCAAAATATAGCTTCTTAATAACATGTTTTGTTGGGCAATATTTTTTTAAGTGATTGGAATTTAGCCAAAACATAACATTTTAAAAATATATTTTGTTGTAGAACAAGTTTATTTATTATCCTACTATAGAGAACGTACAAATATGTGATGAACAATAACAAAACAATAACAAGTTCACAAATTGCCTGTTATTATGTTGTTATTGATCTAACAAAACATGTTATTGAATTAGTCTTCCAGGAACATTTTTTTGTTATGATTTTTGTTATTTTGCCGCTTATGACAGACAAGTTTATAACATAATATGTTATGCTAATAACATGAAAATTACTGATTCCATTATTCAGTTATTAAACCAAAATAGCACATTTTATTATGCTGTTTGCACGCTGTTTGCTCATCGATGCTGGAATGGGATAAAAATACTGGGCAGAAGCTATCAACACCACCACGCACATTCAGAATCTACAACTACAGCTATCGTGAAAACACCGCCACCGTTTGAAGCCTGGTACGGGAAGAATGCGAATTTAAAATACTTGTACACTTTCGGAAGCAGTGTGTGTGTGCATATCACAAACCAGAAGCGAGTGTAGAATTAGCATTTAAGTTAAAATACACATAAAAATGAAAAAAAAAACAAACCAGAACAGAACCAAGTTGAAGTCAAAAGGAAAGAAGCTCACTTTTGCTGAATCTCAGATTGTCAGAAAGCATAACCAAGAGTGTAACATTTTTTAGTCAAATAGATTAGAAGAGGTTCTCAAAACCATCATAAAACCAAAATAAAAGGTATAATGTCAGTTCTCAAAACCTCTACAAGAATAATTGGTCATCACGGTATTTGCGTACCGTTTCGTGGATCTGGCAACAAACAGAGATTACCACATCAGCGATGTAAGATTTTTGAACGAAGGGAAACTGTTGCAATTCAGTCTAAAGTCTTGCAGCGATTTGAAAAAAATAGAGAAAAATATAAGAAAAATGAGTAGCGGAGGACTCAGCAATGTGAATTTACAGATTGTCTCGAATAACAATTAACAAAATCCATTTTTTACTTGTTTTTTTTTTGCAGCAACTTAAGTATGGTAGGTTGTAAGAAACAATAATGCATAGTTTTTTTCATTGAAACTTGTACGTAGATTTTCAAAAATTGTTTCTTTCAACTTGTTTTAAACTGGGCCCCTCGGGCCACTTGACAAATTTGTAGGGTAGAAGTCAGCTTTCTACAGGGTGCACCAGGAAAAAAAATGCGAAAATGGATGCTTTTATGATTTTTCTTTAAATATTATACAAGGACTTTATACCGGCCGTTCGCTAAGGCACTGTAGTTCGTATAGGATGACGAAGGGTATTATCGGCAGGTTTGTTCTTTTCATCAAGAGGGTTTTTATGTCGGCCAAATCCTGAAATTTGGGCATATAGTTCAGCTTGGTTAGGAAGGATTTGAGTTCCGTGTTCAACAGGTTTCATAAATCCCCCCATGACGAAGAGAACAAAACTGCCGAAAAACGTACGCCCCCTATGCACTATGTATTTTTTGGAATCGATTAGAAACATAGAAGTTCCATTAAGGACAGATTGGTTAGAATCCCAAAATGGCCGTTATAATGGCCGACTTTGGTACCTACTCACGGTTTTGAGCGCACAAATCTCTTCATAAACAAAACCAGCTTATTACAAATGAACCACAACAGAATAATAAAATTCAATGTTGCTTCTTGAGATTGCACCGTTGAAGCGAATTTTTGTTAAACGTTTGTCCTTAATAACGTATATTATTCAAAATGCGATAATACCCCAACCCAAAATAAAATAACTTGAACTGCACTTTCCAGTGAATAAACACTCACCTGAACCGGACCCGGAAGTCGTCATCTCGATGAAGTCCTGAATCGTGGTGTGCCCGTTCAGTATCGGGTAGCTCGCACCGCACACCGAGTCCTCCGGCAGGATCTGCCGGGCTCCGCTGTTGCGCTTCCGGCGCCGCACTATCAGGTATGTCAAACCGGCCACCGCCGTCACGACCGATCCGGCCAGAACGAACAGCACTATCTTGAAGATGTTGTTCACATTGTCCACCTCGGGTGCTGCTTGTTTGGCAGCAGTTTTTCAATTATTCCGAGGCACGTAGTCACGCGGCACGTAGTCGTTGCCGTTGTTTGCCGGGGATGCGAAATTAGATTTTTTTTTTCCGCGTTGGAGTTTTTGTTCAAAGTAGTCGTCGTCGTCGTCAGGTGAACCAGCGACGTCAAAACACGAACAGCAGCAGCAATAAAATAAAAGTTGGGAGAGGAAAAAGTTTTATTAGAAAATCAGCAAGATAAATCAAAGTTTATGCTGGAGTTTTTTTTGCTGTTGCGTTATCTGCTGCTCTCTGGCCCCGGTATGGACCAGAGAGCAGAGAACATTTTTTCTTTGCTTATTTCGAATGAGGAAAGAAACTGAGGGAAGGAAGAAAGCAAATCTTTGGGAAGGATAAAAATTCACAAATCCTGTTTCGCTAGTTAGTGAAGCGTAAAATAAACTCTATTCGGGTGGCAAAGCAGCATTCCATGCATAGTGAGTGGCAAACACATATCGTGCAAGCGGAAAAACGAAAGGATTAGTAGGTATCATGCACAAGCATACATATATCCTCTCCTCTTCTTGGCGTAACGTCCTCACTGGGACAAAGCCTGCTTCTCAGCTTAGTGTTCAATGAGCACTTCCACAGTTATTAAGTGAGAGCTTCCTCTACCAATGACCATTTTGCATGTGTATATCGTGTGGCAGGCACGAAGATACTCTATGCCCAAGGAAGTCAAGGAAATTTCCTTTACGAAAAGATCCTGGACCGACCGGGAATCGAACCCGTCACCCTCAGCATGGTCATGCTGAATACCCGTGCGTTTACCGCCTCGGCTATATGGGCCCTAAGCATACATATATACAATATACATATTTTGTATTAGTTTACTTCCACCATCAAGACCATGAGCATAACCGGGGAAAAAGTTGGTAGGGGTTTAATAACACTTGTCAGTCAAATAAAAAAAAACACAAATAAATAAATCATTTGAAGCAATTAATGTGTTCAACTTTATTTACAGTTTCTATTGGATAACCGATAAACAAATATCCTGGTATTTAATGTAATGTTACATAACCTAAATCCTTACATGGCAACTTTTCCGAGAAATCAGACCAGGAAGTAACTTTCTATATGGAACGAACTCACCAAGAAGATTCAAACCCAAAGAAAATATACATAACCCAGTCTAAGCTTGAATATTCAAATAATAGTAACTATATTTAGATATAACTCGACCAACTGAGAATCGAACCTTAGTTTTGTTAAACACCCGTGTGTTCACAGCCTCGGAAGTATACCTCTCGTTCAGGATGTTCCTATCAACGATCCCAAAAAACACCAAAGATACAACCCCGCCCTCCATCTACTTCCGTTCGGTTGCTCATGCAACATTTAGTCCTGCAAGCGCTAGCGCACACATTCACACGGATGGGGAAGCGAATGTGTATAATAAAATAAAACATGGTACCGTGATTTCTGGTGAAATTGATCACTTTTCACAGTTTCTGGTTTCTAATTTTCGAATAGTTATCGATATGGTCAAACTCAATGCTTTAAAACAAGTACGACCACGGGTTTCATCAGTCAACGAGGTTGAAACTTTTACTGCAAATCATTTTATTGCAATAAATATCATTTAAAATAAAAAATCAGAAATATTAGTTTCGGGGTGAAATTGATCAGTCATTGAAATGTTTTGGTAAGTGCTGAAAATATATTTTCCATCTGAATTAACCGTTCCAGAATGCGAAATGCTTTGTAAAACTTATACAAGTTTAGTAAATTCTTATTTATTTAAATATAAATTTCAATAAATCTAAAGAAAACGCCTAAAGGTATGCAATTTTCATTCTAAGCAAGTCATTACTTTAGCAAAAGTACAGTTTTATGCATAAATATCAATATTTATAGAACTTTTGATGACGAAATCAGGTTTAATGAACACTTGGCAGCTATAAACATTCACTTGAATATTTATTCCATGTGTGGTACAGCTACGGTAGCAAAAGTTTGCAAGTGTCTTTGAAATTCCCCAAACACGCAGGTTCGGAAAATATAAAATTTTATACAGAAATATGTGGCTGATAAGCTGTAAAACATGTAAACTCATCATTCAATAACTCTTGAGCCAGATGATGGTCATTTTCTACAAATTGTTTTGAGTTCAAAGCTTTATTTTTGACAAATAAAAATTGCCCTCACGTCGATCAATTTCACCCCACCGATCAATTTCACCCGAAATCACGGTATAGAGGTACCACGGAGCGCCATGCCAATGCCAATGTGTGACTTCGGTGGCCAACCACCAGCAGGAGCGCTCGCGGGTGCGACTTGTCCGATGAGAGCCAGTGAGTTAGTGCGCTTTCGTTTGCCGTTCTTCTGTTTTCTCAGGACACGTCCCAACTGGAACAGGACTCGCATCTGAGCTAGAAATTCTGGGAACACTTACTTCTTAAGCAGTCCTCAACACCAAGCCAATAACTCGTCGAGGTATTTTATTAATACCTAGAGTATAGCAAAAAAGGTATTTTCAATACCTGGGTAACCGATCAATACCTCGTCTTGGTATGATGCCTGACTGCTGCAGTTATGTGTCAGTTATTTGTTCCTATTCGGGAATTACCACCAATTGATAGATAATTACTGTGTTTATACATTGGCACGACGAAGCTTCTCTATGCTCAAGAAAATCCAGAAATTGTCTATTATGTACCAAGATCCTGGACCATATCGGAAATCGAACCCAGAGACTACCCACAGCTTGGTTTTGTAGAGTAGTTTCGCTTATGCTCATTTGAGTACCTATACGATATGGTTGGAAGTAAAACAGTTTGAGCGGAAAGTTCAATAAAAGCGAACACTAACTGTACGGTGAGCGGTCGCCCCAAAAAAATACGATGTTAGATTTAATATTTATTTAGTGCTTATTTTTATCATCACTCCATGCATAACAAATGGTGCTTTGGCAGACGAGCCGATGAAGAATAGACATCAGCTCCATAACCAAAACAAGCTTTAATACAGTATGTAGTAGGTATTGCATTGCAGCATAATCCCATACATTCTACGCGGTATGTTGTGCGTCCGAATCTATAGGGTATCGCGCCACTTGAGCGGTGGCTTCTATATTCGTCTGTTTTCCATTATAACTCAGTCAATTTTGAACCAATTGACTTGAAATGTTGTACACGGGTAGATACTATACCTATCTCACCACATTCCAAAACTTGTGTCAATTGGTTCAAATTTGACTGAGTTACAGTGGAAAACATACGAATATAGAAGCCACACTCCTCTTTCGATCTGTGAAGTTTTATTTTGGGATGTCCTCGAAGACGGGAATTTACACCGTGTCCAATAAGTTCTCATACAAAATACAAATTTAGAAAATATAATTTTATTACACATCTGTGATTCATATTTTTAAAGTAAATGCATGTATTGAAGGGCTACATGATATTGATTAAATAAAGCATACGATTTATAATAACGTTATTTTCTATTTGTTTTTATAAGCCTAGCAGTACACTTCCGTTTTCTGAAATCCGTTTGCTCCGGCACGCAAGAAATATGTTCGAAAAGTTTTTCATTCTACGATAGGCAAATAGCATCCATAGAGTTAAATTTTGAGTTTTTATTTCAAGTATTGTACCAAATGAATATACAAAGACTAAAACATTAAAATTTTAGTGATGAAATGATAAGAAATTTGCAAGTAAGCTTAACTTGAGCTGATTTCCTTCAAAATGATCGTTATATTACAGATAAACAACATAAAACGTACATTTTGGACCAAATTTACCACAATCGGGATACAAGTACGTTTTAGAAGTGAGAATGTTGGGAATCAACAAGATAACATACAGCCATGCTTCTTTAAAACAACAAATCTTATTAAAACAGGTAAATTGACAATTTTGTCCAATTCACGTTTTATTTTGAACAAAATAAAATGGCTTCGTACTCCACCAATACAGAGTCTCATATTTTTTCTCTTGTGATCATAGTTACTACTAGCAATGGTGAAGATAAGAACCTTATTTGTTTCAACTTTGATCCATTATTCGTTGAAATGTGACGGAATGCCACAGATGTGGCGTGCGTGCCAGCTGAAATAGACTTACGACACATAAGCGATCAGCAGAGAAGGATAAAGGACAGTTAATTCCAAAACATATGCTACATTTGATCAGTGTTAGTTGGCCTTTCAATAAATAAATTTACTTAGAAAATCCTAATTACAGATGTGAAATGAATTCAATTTGATTTTGTATGAGAACTTATTGGACACGGTGTATATGTTTTGACCTCTAAATTTGTGTCTTTGAAGACGCTCGTATATGTCAGGTTCAGAACACCTAAAATTACATGATTTTTTCGAAAAAAGAGTGTAAAATTCTGTGACATATAATGCACAAAATTGGAGCGTGGGATATTACAGAAGTTTACATGACATGTCATGACAAGTCATGAAATATCATGTAAACTTCCATTATATGTCATGTAATTCAGCATGACTCTGAGTGTTTACATGACATATAACACAAACTTACATGATATATCATGTAAACCATCATAATAATAAGTTTACATGACCAAAATGAAGTTTACATGACGTGTAAATATCATTATTTTTATCTGTGTGTTGGTTCCCTTATTAAGCATGTGGCTCCCATTTTCATCCTACGAAAAACAAAGGATTGAAGCACTGTTGCACAGATCGAAAAAAGAGTGTAAAATTCTGTGACATATGATGCACATAATTGGAGAAGTTTACATGACATATCATGTAAAATTCACGAAATATTATGTAAACTTCCATTATATGTCATGTAATTCAGCATGACTCTGAGTTTTTACATGACATATAACATAAATTTACATGATATATCATGTAAACCATCATAACATTATGTTTATATTACTAAAATGAAGTTTACATGACGTGTAAATGTCATTATTTTTATCTGTGTGGTTTTGTTTTTTATTTTTGTATTTTTAGGAATGGGATGAATATGGGAGCGTGAGATTACTGATGGGCTTCTTCTTCTTTTGTTGGGTTCGAGGGACTTTAACCCGAAGGTTATTCGTCCCTAAATTACTGATGGGCGATGGCACACATCTTCTTCTTCTTTATGGCTCGACGTTTCCACTGGAACTTGGGCTGCCTCTCTTCAACTTAGTGTTCTTTTAAGCACTTCCACAGTTATTAATTGAAGGGCTTTCTTTGCCTGCCATTGCATGAATTTGTACATTGTGAGGCAAGGACAATGATACGCTATGCCCAAGGAGTCGAGAAAATTTTCCCGACCGGAACGAGAATCGAGCCCACCGTCTCCGGATTGGTGATCCATAGCCATAACAACTAGGCTAACTGGAGACCCCAGCTAGCCTAGTGGCACACATACCCTACTGATAAAGAAATAATACTAGTGAAAAGGTACAAATATCGAGTTAAGAAATTTTTGTGTATGGTAGTTACCATCAGTGATAATACTCAGGGCCGATTGCACAGCGCAACATTGTTTTGTCTCGAGAGCAAACTTATGTGTCTCTGACAGATTTTGGGCCGCTGGATCCGAATCTGGGCTCAGATTTGCTCCAGCACGTCGCAATTTTGAGCTATACCTCAATTTATAGGGCAAAATATGCGATTTGGGCTTTTTTGACTGCAAACCATTAAGCATGGAAATATATTTTTTAAGCAATCAAAGGATAAATTGGTCAGTTAACATCTAAATTAAAGACTCATGCAAAATATTTCGTTCTACCAAATCAAATTTGATAGATTTAAACATTTTATGTCAGTATGTAAACTTGCATGCAACTTTTGGAGAGTGACTTGTATGGGAAATATCGTACCTAACATAAACCGCTCAAAACTTTAAAATTCGATTTGGTAAAACGAAATAGTTTGCATGAGTCGTTAATTTAGATGTTAATTGAAAAATTTTAGCAACTTCTATCGGAATTGAGAAGAATTTTGGAAAATCCTGGGTTTGCTTTTACTTAGCTGTTGTAATATTTTTAGAGGAACTCTAAATAACTTTCGACGCATTATTTTGAAGAGCTTCGGTCCTCTTTCAGAAAAAGATGGTTGGGTGTTTGAGAGGTAGTCTCCTGAATTAAGGATGTAAACGATAACGAACTCCTGACAACATCCAGAAATTTCAGGAAACAACTGAGAAATTTTTTGGAGAAACCCTAACAGATATTGAAAAAAATGACTAACTATTCGTCCAGGATTTCCGCCAATGAGTTTTCTTTATTTATAATTCAACTAGACATTATTTTAGAAATGAAGTCTAAAATTTCTTCGGAAACTAATTGATGTTTTCCGCTAAAAAAATTAATAATTTATACAGGCTTTCTCGCTAAAAACAGCAATTAAAATCTGTACTGATTGACCAGTAGTTGATTTCCAAATTTTTGTTTACGATATATTGTTTTTTTCGAGGTCGTAAGAAACTCACTTTAAGCCTGTATTGGCAATAATCTGGACACAACAAAAAAAAAAGACTGTAGCTTTGTAATGGATTAGTAAAAATTGTCTGAAAACACTTTGTCGTCTGATTATTGTTTGTGCCCAATTCATAAAAATCGATGCAGTACTATTTACTATTGAAGTTTGGTGCACTCAAACATTTTGTACAATTACAAAGACTCTTTCTAGGAAAATGTGATCAATTTTGATCAATTGGTTTGAAAGCAGTGGTGTATACATTGAGTAAGCCTGCACCACTTAGCCTGGAGATGAGGACCTCAAATTGTAACATTATTGATTTAGAGCTAAAACATTATTTTTGTAATACCTATAAAACTTTTAATATTTCCTTAGACATATGGGATGAGGTTGTTGTCAGCACAGACTAACAGACGTAACTCTAATACTTCCCATCCTACATCGATTTAACGGTCTATTTAAAAATTAGATAGTCGTCTTACTGTTCATCCATGGCGCTCGAATCGTTTTTGTTCGAGTTCGACGTTTTGCTCACTACCGTCACCTAGTTCATGGTTGGCAATACCGCAATACTCAGTCGTTTTAGCATTGGGCGAATATGTTTCCGTGACTATAGTTGGGATCAACGAATGCTCGAAGTGTTACGTCTGTTTTTCTGTGTTGTCAGTTCTCTAGGTTAGGAAATTCGGCTTATCAGTCCTTGACTCTCTAGAACGACAACGTTTACCATTCGTCCCTACGTTTCGGTAACGGTTGTTTCCATCC
>NC_085138.1:169117161-169142161 GCF_035046485.1 Aedes albopictus
AAGCGAAACCAAGCAGCTGAACGAACTTCGTGAAAATTACTTCCTCTAAAGCAATGTTGAACAGCAAGCACGAAAGACCATCACCCTAATCACGTAACCCTCTGCGAGATCCGAAGGAACTCGAGAGTCGAGAGTGTCCCTGATACTCGAACTACGTACATCACTCGATCCATCGTCGCCTTGATGAATCGTATCAGTTTATCCGAGAATCCGTATTCGTGCATAATCTGCCATATCTGTTCTCGATCGATCGTATCATACGCCGATTTGAAATCGATGAACAAGTGATGTGTGGGCACGTTGTATTCGCGGCATTTCTGCAACACCTGGCGGATAGTAAGCATATGGTCCGTTGTAGCGCGTTTACCCATAAATCCAGCCTGATATTGCCCCACGAACTCTCTTGCAATCGGTGATAAACGGCGGCATAGAATTTGAGAGAGTATCTTGTAAGCAGCGCTCAGTAGTGTGATCGCGCGGTAGTTCCCGCAATCCCACTTGTCGCCCTTTTTGTTGATGGGACACACGATACCTTCCATCCATTCCACCGGTAATATTTCCTTCTCCCACATCTTGGTAATAATGACCCAGTGTAATGCTCTCACCAGTGCTTCTCCACCGTATTTTAGAAGTTCACTTGGTAGTTGATCTGCTCCAGCGGCTTTGTTGTTTTTCAACCTGGGGCTGGAAATCTTTTGCCCTGCGCAGGTACTCCTAAATCTGTTTCCACGCCACCTTCGATGCTTGCAACGTCACCATGGAGATGCTCATCGTAATGCTGCTGCCACCTCTCGACCACCTCACGCTCGCTCGTGAGAATATTCCCGTGATTCTTCATTACACCAACGAACCTAACCTCAAAATGACTGACAAATCTCAGGTCATTTTGACAGATGTAACATGAGCATGAAAAGGACGGCAACAGGATCGATAAAGTAGATTATGTTATCCGTCTTTTTCGTGCATGTGTGTTGTCTGTCAAAATGACCTGTGAATTGTCAGACATTTTCATGACTAGCTTTGTTGGTGTAATGAAGAATTGTCTCGACACATGTCGGCTTGTGGCGTAGAGGCTTTACGCGAGCGGTTCAGCTTCTCGTAGATCTCGCGTGTATCCTTAGCGCGGTACAGCTCCTCCATCGCTTCGCGATCTCGTTCATCCTGCTGGCGCTTCTTCCTCCGGAAGACTGAGTTCAGCCTGTTCCGCGCCTATCTATAACGTGCCTCATTCGCTCTCGGTACATTTTGCAACATTCTCGTTCATGTTGCATTCTTCTCGTTTTTCAACTGTTAACATTCGCCGTCGTACCAGTTGTTTCTGTGGTTCGGGGTCGCGAGGCCTAGTGCTGCAGCCGAGATACTACCTATAGCGGATCGGATGTCCCTCCAGCAATCTTCAAGTGTAGCTGCACCAAGCTGTTCTTCCGGTTGTCTATCTCAATATTGAAACTTCGCAACCCTGCTTTTAAGTGTGTTCCAAGTTTCATTTAAAATGAATTACGGCGATTTCAAGGGCCTTTCAATGCTATAATGGAGGTCTCAGGGGCGTTTCATCGGAATTTAAGGGGCGTTTCGTGCGGAATTTTGGAATGGTTACAGGAGTTTAAGGGCGAATTACTGGGATTTCTAGAGTGTTTCAATAGTATGAATCCCCATGAGGATCCCTGAAACAACCCTGAGAACTACATGTACCCATATAGCCCTAAGGGCCCATATAGCCGAGGCGGTAAACGCACGGGTATTCAGCATGACCATGCTGAGGGTGACGGGTTCGATTCCCGGTCGGTCCAGGATCTTTTCGTAAAAGGAAATTTCCTTGACTTCCTTGGGCATAGAGTATCTTCGTGCCTGCCACACGATATACACATGCAAAATGGTCATTGGCAGAGGAAGCTCTCAGTTAAAAACTGTGGAAGTGCTCATAGAACACTAAGCTGAGAAGCAGGCTTTGTCCCAGTGAGGACGTTACGCCAAGAAGAAGAAGAAGAACTACATGTACCACTCTAAACCCCCTGGGTTTCCCTGAATGCCTCTGGGACTCTCAACAACGCTCCTGTGCCCACTGAAGCGCCTCCAAGACCCAGAAACCGTCTGGACTCCCTTATAGCACCTGGAACGCACTGTGTTACCGGTACCGTCGAGATGGGCACCCTATCCCAAACGGTTCAACCACTTCAGTGCCACTATTGACATGACATCAAGGGAAAGGGGTAAAAACAAAACGAAAAACTACAGAGACAGAACGTGAACTTTGCTACTCATTCTACCTTAAAATTACGTATTTGTGCTTAAGACTAGTGTTGTTTCCAGCTTCCAAACTAGTGAAGGTAAAACTATGGAATTACTAAATGTTAAAATTATCTACACTAATTAGGCACTAAAACTAACCTAAAACCGAGTTGGACAGTGCAATAGAAGGGTTCAGAACTATAAGGGACACTGAAAAGTAAGACAATTAGTAATAATAATGAAACATTGAATCAAAATTAACTATATTTACAGTTTTGAAGCGATAATAAATTAGCTATGAAAATCCCTGGCCAAGTTCGCAGGGGTTGACGGTATTAAAGTGAAGGAGTTTCATTTTGATTATTGTAATGTAGTGTTCTTTAGTGAAACATATCACCTTTTTAACACTTTAATGCGCCTCCAACGGTTCATCACGAACCGGCTGCTGCAGATGGAGTATGGCTGATCATATGCATCAGACATGCTCGATAAACACGGAGGAACCGCCAGGGCTCAGTAGAGTCTATTCCCAAGCAATAGTTCCAAATCGGTTGGATTTGAGAAGGTTTTGATGATCGTTACAAATCCTAATAAAAGTTTTATAGGATTTGTGACTGGTTTTGGAACCTTTTACAGCCAGCTGACTTCAAAATGTTGTTTGGGCTCTATTTCCCACGTTTCTCGGTTGATTTTGATTAGTAATTTTTTAATGTCATAGTCGCTTTTTCGAATTTCTACAATGTTATACTTTATTATATTTTATTTAAATGAAGCAATTAAAATCAACCGAAAATTTAATAGTGGGAAGGAGATTTGCAGCACTTAATTGTGCTGATAGATTCGAAGCTAACGTGCGAACACTTGACGTGACAGTTTGGACTGAACAAAAAACTGACTGCTTTTTATTAATTGAACAACGTTACTTTTGTATGACTAGGTTGACATTTCTAGGCCACGCATGAGAAAATGACATGGTTTATCTTGACAGGACCGATAGGACAGAATGAATTTGAATATTTTTCATAGTATTTGTAGGGGGATGAATACATAATAGTTGACAAGCAATTTTTGTTTATTTCTTAGATGATGTTATGACACCAACAGAAAAAATATCAGAAGTTCAGTTACATGTTTCTGTAGGTTTTGGACCGATGACATTTTAAGGACACAATAGATGAACACAGAGAAGTAAAAATCAAGAAAACAATTTGACACAGAATCGACTATATTTTAACATACGGGATCGACTGATTCGATGTATTTGTCTAGAAGTATCTAGAAGACAATTGACGCTAAGATTGGAAAAAAAGCTTGCAGTTGGGACTATACTACAATAATGGCCGATAGGAAACAATGCGCTAGACAGCATTATTATTCATTTTTTAATATTTACCCGTAGGCTTTTCGCCGGTTGGCAGTACAGTATTTAGCTGTGTACGAAGATACGGATTAGTTGGTGTACAGATGACAGGGTTCTCACGGGCAGTGCTTCAAGCGAGGCTTACATAACAACTGACAATAAAGAAACCTATTTTCCTTGATTTTCTACGCAGTGGACATCTGACCGAACACACGTGTTTTCGTTAATCTCCTAGGCATTATTAAGACATGACGTATGTGCATGACGGAACAACTAGCAGGACACAGTTCTAGACGTATCTTTTCAATAACGACATTCAGCCTATTTCCAATAAAACTACACTTCAATAAAGCAAAGACTAAAGCTGCTATGATAGAACAGATCAGAATGACTTAATTGACTATTACCTTGGAGATCTACTTCGAATAACTGACAAATTGACAAGAACCTAACTAATTACATGGACCATACTAAAAAATCAATTGACAAAAAGAAAAAAAGGGGAAACTTTTAGTAAAACTATTTTTGTTCAACGCAGGCCAAACAGTGTCGACTTGGGCCACACACGCCTACGTACTTCTGTGTGTTGAAACAAAAATAGAGGCTCCTAGAAGCAAATGTAGGGAAAGGGTGCGGTGTAGAACATAAGCACAGGGTTGCTACCGCCGTAATCACTTCGAAAAAAAAAAAAAAAAATAAAAATAAAAAATAAAAAATTAGCTATGAAAATCAGTGGTCCCCCTTTCTTTCCTATCGCAACACACTGAGACACCACGGAACATTCTGGACCCTCTGAAAAACCTAGAAACCCCCGTGGGACTCCCTGAAAATCCCCTGAGACTCTCTGAAGACCTCTGAGACCTCCCTGTTTCCCATATAACTCCCTTAAACCTTCTCTGCATACGACGAGCGACATTTTTTGATGGTGTTGTATTTTCTTTTTACAACGGTGCGCATCCTGAAGGGTTAAACGTCCCTGAGACTTCGTGAAGCGCCCCATGGATCCCCTCGAACTCCCCTGAAACCCTTTGGGATCTCCTGAAATGCCACTGAGACTCTCTGAAACGCCTCTGAGACTTCTGAAACTTCCCTGAGATCCATGAAGCTTCTTGGAACCCCTGAGACACCTTTAAAACTACACCGTCTTCAGCCAGATAAGGTTGTACAGACTGGACGATCACTAACATGAAATAACGGACAGCACAGGAAACAGGAGAAGTTTTTGTTTCACGAAACACTCTGGACTCTCTGAAACACCTAGAAACCCCCGTGAAACTCTCTCGGACTCCCTGAAATGCCCTTGAGACTCCCTTGTAACTCCCTCAACTCTGCGCTGCCTACAACGAGCGACGTGTTTTGATGGTGTTGTACTTTTTTTTACAACGGCGCGCGTCCTGAAGGGTTAAACGTCGCTGAAACCCTCTGCAATGCACCTGAGACCTAATGAAGCGTTTCTTGGATCCCCCGAACTCCCCTGAAACCCTTCGGGAACTCCTGAAATGCCACTGCACTGAGACCCTCTGAAACGCCTCTGAGACTTCTGAAACTTCCATGAGATTCCTGAAGCTTCTTGGAACCCCTGATACACCATACAAACTACACCGTCTTCAACCAGACGAAACACCCAGCGGTCAAGTGGAGAATTTCTTGTTTCACGAAAAGTTTTCACCGACTGGAGGGGGAATCGAACCCATACTCCGAGGCTTACGAAGCGGCCAGATGACTGACGCCCCTAACCGCACGGCGAAAAAGCCCACGTCGCTGAGGACCTCCCGGTACCTACTCTCAGAAACAGCCTTGGGACCCTTTAAACACCCCTGAGATCTCATGGTACTTACTGAAACTTCCTGAAATGCCCCTGAGATCCTCTGGAACTTCCATGGAATCCCATGTGATCCCTTGGAAGCGTCAGTAATGCCCTCTGGAAACCCCTCTAAGACCCAATGAAACGCCTCCACGAGCTCCTGAAGCGCCACTGGAGCCTCGGGAAACCCCTAAAACCTCCTGAGGCGATACCGAGACCCCTTGAAACCAGCCTATTTCTCAACAGAATTTGATCAAATTTTGAATACAAACTCGTACAACACTCTAGTTTTGGAAATATACGGGATCAAAATTTTCTTGGACTTCTGGACGGAGTGAGGCCTGTGGGTCACTGCGTCAAGTCGGGTAAAAATAAAGCCAAATACAATTTCGACCACCATAACTTTCTTTTCGACGAAGTATTTCAATGGGAGTTTACATGTTCCGTTGCCTAAGGATAATTGAAGTTGCTACAGGTTCGATTTTGAGATTCTTTGATAGGTCTTCTTTGTGTTCTTGGGATATTGAACATTTCAGAACCATCTAAGCCTACATTTACGTTTGTTGCCCTTGTACTACTGTTTATGTTTTCTGAATCTCTCGATGGATTTTCCGAATCCGTTCTTACAAAACATGATCACTCGAAATAATCATCATCATGTTTTGTAAGAACGGATTCGGACAATCTATCGAGAGATTCAGAAAATATAAACAGTAGTACAATGGCAACACATGTTCTAAAGATGTCTCCAATGACCTATGGGATCAATACGGCAATCATATTTCGTATGTGATGTCATTTGAAAACAACAAACGTAAATGTAGACTTGGATGGTTCAGAAATGTTCAATATCCCAAGAACTCAGAGAAGACCTATCGAAGAATCTCAAAATTGAACCAGTAGCAACTTCAGCTATCATTGGGCCACGGAATATGTAATCTCTCATTGAAATATTTCGTTAAGAAAAAAAGTGATGGTGGTGTAAATCGTATTTTGCCTTATTTTTACCCGACTTGATCCAGTGACCCACTTGCCTTACTCTGTCCAGTAGTCCAAGGAAATTTTGATTCCGTATATTTCCAAAACTAATGTGTAGTGCGAGTTCGAATTCAAAATTTGGTCTGTTAAGAAATTGACTGTTGGCGATTTTTTGAACTTTTATTTCTCAACTGGGGACAAACGTGTTAACCTTCTCTACAGATGCGTAACATTCTCCGGGCCTATGAAACGTGGTTTAGTCGAGTAGTTATGTCCAAAAATGTTGAAGATCCTCCACAAACTCTCGCGAATATCGTAATCTCGCGAAAGCGTAATCAATAGATTGTTGTAATATAAATGATACAGTTTAATATCCCACTGGTCCATAGGGCATAGTTCTGTGTGTAGAGAATTGATTTTCAAAGATGTCCTAGGTCCTCTGCGAGTAAAAGCCTTATGATCTACATGCTTTATCAATGGATAGTTGCAACATTATTGGTGCTGTGAAACATCCGACAGGTCTATGCTATAGAGGTGGTATAGATAACTAATTTTCGAAAATGTTCATGGTAATCCACGAACTTCCGCGAAAAATGGTATTAAGATCTACGAACGTAAACGATGGTTTATTGTAACATTACTGACACGGTGCAACATACTACAGGTCTATAAGGTATTTTTCTGTAAAGCACTGGTTTCCAAAGGTGTCCTAGGTCCTCCAAGAACTTCAGCGATAAAAGTTTTAAGATATACAAGCGTAATTGATGAATTGTTGTTACATTACTGATACGGTGCAACCAAAGTCCAACAGGTCCATGGAGAATTGTTCCGCAAAAAATAATTTCCAAAGATGTTGGAGTCGCCCTAGAATTTCCGTGAATAAAGGCCTTAAGTTCTACAAGCGTAATCAAGAGATTGTTGTTACATTACTTATACGGTGCAACATTCTACAGGTCCATTGAGCATTGTTCTGGAAATAATCAATTTCCGCAGATGCTATAGGTCCTCCAAGATATCACGCCGAGGACCTGGGATCGAATCCCACTTCCGACAAACTCGCAAAATATGAGTTCTTCCTTCGGAAGGGAAGTAAAGCGTGGGTCCCGAGATGAACTAGCCTAGGGCTAAAAATCTCGTTAATACATATAAAAAAAAGGTCCTCCAAGAACTTTCGCGAGTGAATATTTTGGGATCTACAAACATAATCGAACCGTCAAACAAACTCCGACTGTGCTGTGTGCCTATGTTACGAGAAAACGGAGTTATAGTTTAATCCTTGAGAAAGGCTTACTGAAACGTCGTTGGATGAAAACTGAAGAATCCCTTTATGAGTTATTCATCTTAAGACTGAAAGCCATAACCGGCAAACATGAACATCAACGATCTAATCCTCATGTAATTCTTTATTACACCAACGAACCTAACCTCAACATGACTGACAACTCTCAGTAGAAATATGATCCGTCTTTTTCGTGCATGTGTGTGGTCTGTCAAAATGACCTGAGAAGTGCCAAACATTTTCATGACTATAGCTTTGTTTAATGAAGAAAGTAACAACAATCCATTGATTACGCTTGTAGACCTAAACGTCTTCACTCGTGGAAGTTCTTGGAAGACCTGGAGCATCTCTGGAAATTAGTTCTTTGCAGTGCTGCAGGTGTCATTCGAGTTAGAAGAAGAAAATATAACGAACTGGAGAAAAAGAGGACCGTTTTTGAAAGTCTCGTTTCAGTCTGAAAGTTGTGTTCAGGCAATGATGAAAGGATGGATTTGGAATTGGTGAGCTCGTTCCATACTGTTCGAGGTATTCTTGAAAGTTGATTTTTACATATCTGGTGGAGTTCTCGAAGGAATTTAAGGCGGAAAGCACTTGCGGAATCTTTGAAGAATTTCCGGAGAGCTTCTCGAATGAAATTGTTTGTGGGATTTTATACTTTTATCATGATGTTTTTCTTACAAATGTTTTTAATGATATTCTTGATGAACTTTTTTGATAATTAATTCTGAATCCCTCCAGAAGTTCTGCCAAAGACTTTTTCAAATATTCTAAATTCAGCAAAAATGATATTTTAAGTGCCTAACTGTTGGGATGCCTTATCTGAATGCTCATTCGTATCAAGAAGATAATGGTGGTGTAAGATGTTTCCGCCTTGAACCACATTTTCAAGTTTTGATTTTCCCTTCACCATCTCATCGTATTTTTTGCAACTCAACTAAATCGGTTTCAAATTTTGATTCTTGCCCGATTTACAAAACGTTTGTCCCCATTTTTCCCGATCGACTGAAACGCGGAAAAAAAATCTCCAAATGCCACATCGATTACGTTATCCCACCCGTGTGACACAGATATACGGTGACGACTGTCATGGATAAACGCGACGAAAATCGATCACCGGTTGGTTAGTGGATAGTGTTCAGTGTTCGAATCAAAAACACCATAGGAGACAACGAGCGCGCGCGAATGGTCACTACTGCACAATTCTTGACAGCATGTGGCGCTGTCCATAAACTACGTAGATTTTTTTTCGGCCATCTCAGACCCCCCCCCCCTCCCCCCTCGTAGACTTTTGTTCATACAAAATTTTCGAAATTTGTATGGAGCGTAGACTTTGGCTAGACCCCCCCGTCCCCCCCTAAGAGTCTACGTAGTTTATGGACAGGCCCATGTCACAACTTCGCATAAGAAATGCGAAAAAACAAAACAAAATGAACGAGCTCGAGGAAAGACGAATCAAGAAATGCGAAAAGGTAAAACATCGAACCATGATTCTTCGTACGGTACCGAAACGGAGCTCTTAAATATGCTACGGGGGAGCTGCGATCGTATAATTATTTAAATTTCAGTTAGTGCACGCCACTTTTTGGTCGAAATGTTTGATTAATTCATCCGTAGATGTTTGGGACTTCATCCTGTTAAAATTGTAAAGTTGAAACGATTTTTTTTTTATCAATTTTGCTTTATTTTTGACAAGTTGCAAGTGACAAATTTGATACACACACATTCTTCATGACACCAACGAACCTAACCTCAAAATGACTGACAAATCTTAGGACAAATACAAAAAAAAAAAAGAAAAAAAAGGTCATTCTGACAGATGTAACATGAGCATGAAAACACAAGATCGATAAAGTAGATTATGTTATCCGTCTTTTTCGTGCATGTGTGTGGTCTGTCAAAATGACCTGTGAATTGACAAACATTTTCATAGCTAACTTTGTTGGTGTAATAAAGAATTCCAAGTGGTATTCGAATAGATTTAGACGTTCTATGATGATTCTCAAAACTTCTTCAAGACTAATTGCACTTGAAATTATTCTTTATTGCACCAACAAAGCTTGCCATGAAAATGTTTGACACTTCTCAGATTATTTTAACAGACCACACACATGCACGAAAAAGACGGATCATATATTCTACTTTATCGACCTTGTTGCCACTTTGAAGTATCAATTAGACCAACAAGATAAGGTATATATACAGCAACAGAAATCAAAGCTTGAAACAAGATACATAAATTAGAAGAAAAAAACATAATTTTGATCAAAAATAAAGTGAATTCTATTACACTAGGTTCTTCTTTTCAGTTGATGTCATAACCTTTCAGCACAATCAATTCATACAAGAAAGACAAAGAAAAGTCAGCAGAAACATTAAGCATTCCAACGTTTAGTAAGTTAGTAGCACCAAGGTGCCAGCGCAAACGAGGCAAAAACATAATAAAACACAGCCACAAAAAATAAAAAGTTTTGTTATTGCTATTGGACGCACCGCCACAACTCGCAACAAAAAAGTTTGTTTTAGGTTTTGGACGCGTTCGGTTGGACTCCGGTTGGTTGTCGCATTTGGCGCAACACTCTTCGCCGCGCAGTTCAGAAGCAGTTGAATTAATGTTTTACGCGGTTTTGTTGCTTGGTCGAAGCGATGAATTTTAATTTCATCCTACAATTAGGCCCCGGCTATTGAGTTGGGAATGTATTGAGAAACCATGCTGTGTGACCGATGCGGTGGTGGTGCCCGTGCCGTTTCGCAGTCGTCAATTGAAGTGGATTTCGTGTCGTTTATGATGGGTATTAATTGGCCGGTATATGGCTTGTTGACATCGGGTTTAATTGGTGATGGGCTTTTTTTATTTGGGATTGATAAGTTAAAATGTTTTTAACTAATTAGAAGACATTTGCATTGTTATCTTTCCAAAGTTCGGTTCAGATTAGCATTTTTCAGACAATTTTATATTTCTTGAACTTATCCCGTTATCAGGTATCAGAAGGCCGGCTCCAGAGGCACGTTATTCTCCATTTGGGACATTTGTGCCATCGCCATACATATAAGCCTATTTCATCATTTACCAGAGGGAGAATGGGACAAGGAATGAAATGGGATTAGGAAAGGGAAAGGCGATGAAATAGGAAGGAGTTCCCTATAAGAGAGAATGAACGCATAAGCTCAACGAGACCTCATAGCCCACACCACAACGGGTTTAATCAGTGTCCTGAAAAGGACACTGTAAAACGCATAAGCGTAAAGAGAGCTTATAGCTCATTTGAGGTAGCTTTTGACGTCATGCGACTTTCAATATGACATTGAAAGGCACATCATCGAAAGCATCCTCAATATTGAAGATATCACCAAAGCAAAAACTACGTTTGAGTGAGTGTTTTCTTGAAAACGTATACAACTTTGTGTATAAGAGTCACTGTGTACATCCCAAATTGGGAGGCATGTGAGTTCACATGAATAGGCATGTTAGCCAGACGAACGTCACAGATGTGATAATCGACAGTGCGTTTCAAACATTTCTGTTAGAACGAGGTAACCAGATAAACTGAAACTCATTCCTTTTTTATACAACGCACGCACCCTTTCGGGATAAAACTATAGAGTAATTTCACGCAAAACATGTTTGAAATACTCAAATCCTTTTGGAGAAACATAGGACAAATCCCTATTTGCTCCTGGAGATTTGAAGTAAGCAGAGCTTTTTGGTGCCAACTAAATCGATTCTATAGGAGGATTGTAGCTCGAGGCTAGAGATTTGTAGCTATACAAAAGACTGGTTTATCCGAAGATATTTTGAACTTGAACAGATCAGAGTTCCATTCAGGAATGTCTCTTGCAGTCCGCACAGACCGCAGATGACAAGCTTCTTTCAAAGCAATAGTTATGGTATACCACAATGGAGGGCGTTGTAGTTACAAAACCACAATGAAACTCTCTTGGAGTAGCAATGGAAGTGAGTTATCTATAAAATGTGGTCGCAACCAGTTAGTACAGGTTCCCTAGTTTATTGAGCAGGGACGCCTGAATACGTAAAGTTTACGAAGGAACACTCAAAAGTGAAAAGAAAGTCAAATGGAGACTACCCATCGGACACATGCCAATCAGTCACCTTACGACCAATTCTGCTCATGAGAGTTGGGTTAGGTTGTTGGGTTAAGTTATCCATAAACTGTACTACCTAAATGTTCCATTAAACTGAAGCATCTCAAACTAATGTTTGAGCTACTTCAGATAATATAATCATTGTAGCAATACTGCCAAACGTCAGCGAAAAGATGTTGAAAACAAGAGTTTGTTTGAAGGCATCTATAAGGAAAGGTTGAAACATACTGTTACCGTTATTCTAAAATATAGCATGCTCGAGGCACGACAATTCATTTATAATGAAAGATGCAAAACTGGGTTCACAAGGTAACCTTTACAGAATTTACCCTATGAAAATGAACTTTTTAATGTAGAGCCACTTAGGCTACACACGCTTTTTACGTTGAAAATTGATCTAAGGTTTCCTAGCCGTAGCCACTACTCAAACTAGACAGGATTATACTCATCACAATCACAGCAAAAAAGGGAAACATCAACGACAAACCAAATCAGTGTCAATTGAAAAACGCCAATGGCTAAAACGCATTAAGCGAACCCATATAGGTAGTATTGTAAGTAATTTACAACGTTTGAATAATCCTGCCATTATTTAGCCTCAAACTTGTACTTGTACAAGCCGTTTAGGTGATAATTGAAGCTAATAAACAACATACTAATAATCCTACCCTTATTAAGCCTCGCGGTTGAGGTTTAGAAAGGATAGCTGATTATCTCGGAGATACACAAGGTCCACTGCACTATTGCTCCAGTTAGCGCGTAATACTGTGGAGGACGTCCTAATTCTCCATAGACTCCGTTTGTAGTTAGGTTGGCATAATGCCGCATAACACCATGAATTAGGGTTCACCTGTTTAGTGGACTCTTACCACTGGATCAGGCGATCCGTAGTGTTATTCTTAGCCAATTGAGACAACCGCTTCCGACACTACACAGCTATCTAGGCTGATCTGGAAAAGAAGTTAACATTAACGGTCAACTTCTAAACGAGCCCAAACAGCCCGAAAAGTTATCTTGCCATCTTTCCAAAGTTCGGTTTAGATTAGCATTTTTCATACAATTTTACATTTCTTGAACTTATCCCGTTAGTTCAACCACAAGCTTAATCTTTCAGTACTGTCGATATTTGTAAGGGAGGGATGAAGCTTTATAACACTGAATTTTCAAATCAGTATTTTAAGCCAGATACACTTAGATGTATCTACTTATTCGTATCCTCACAGTGCAATAATAATTCCTTCTTAATTATTCTTTCTTTACAGGTTAGTTACGGCGTTGCGATTTCTGGTTTTCTGTGACACCGGTTATAACGGTTTGTAATTTATTTTTATATACTAGTTGCTCAAAACTACAGAACAGCTATCCTGACGTATCGTGACGTTATAGTCACGACCTCCAGTTCCCCAATCGAATCCCAATTCTGATCATTTGTTGGCCTTGTACGCTTTCCAGACGATTTTTCACACTGATTTTTCCCATCATTACTCTACCCTAACTAAAACACATGCGACACATTTTATGAGAAGGTAGAAATTTACTTTTTCATATGCGTCAATTCCCGTCACTTCAGATGGAAAATCGCCAATAATTTAAAGTATTCCAACTAACCTATGTCAAGGACTCATTGAATGGAAACAAAAAGATGTAGAAATCAATAATCAGCTCCTATAGCACTGTAAATCGAAAAATTACGCAAACTTTTACCACAGACAAACAGACGTCTCACTCTACTTACTTCCCATCGTTTCCTTTTTTAACGGATAATTCAAATATTCTGTAGTTCGCAAATCTCTCACACACTGCGCTCGCATCGTTTTCGCTCCTGTTTGACGTTTGCCCGCTACCGCCATCTACTCAGTGAGTTTGCGAAATTCTTCATTACACCAATGAACCTAACCTCAAAATGACTGACAAATCTCACGTCATTTTGACAGATGTAACATGAGCATGAAAAGGACGACAACAAGATCGATAAAGTATTCAGTATTCTGTATTCAGTATTTATTCAGTTTAACGTTAGCCTATAGTTATAAACTTTTCATAGGTCAAGGAAACATACATTATAGATTAATACAAATTGATACAAATTGTTTGAGTAGCAAGTGGCGAAACTAGTTTACATTTTATTTTACATTTTAGTTTAAATTTTCTCTTATGTGTTTTTTAAATGAAGCTATGGTTGGCTGTAGTTTTGCCGCAAGTGGCAAACTATTCCAGGTCAGCGTTCCGGATACAAGAACGCTTCTCCGCGCTGATGTCGTGTGCCTTGGTACGACGAAACATCGGGCACGGTCGTACTGTCCTTTCTGCAGATGTTGGAGGATGTAGTTCGGGAAGTCTGAAGGTCATGACCGAGAATTGTGTCACGTACTGCAGCTGTGGATTCCCTGCGGCGGATACCGTAGACAAACCTTACGGAAGCCTTGAAGCACCGGTCCAGTTGTTCTCTGTGTGCTGCAGACAACCCGTTGTAGTACACTACATCACAGTACGTGAGGTACGGAATGATGATTGATTGTACTAGTTTTTTGCGCGTAGAGGTCGACAGAACAGGAGTAAACCGCCTGAAAGTTCGAAGGGTGCCGAAGACTCTCGCTATTACGTCGTTTACGTTATAAAGTAAAATATATGATCCTTCTTTTTCGTGCATGTGTGTGGTCTGACAAAATGACCTCAAAATTGTCAAACATTTTCATGGCTTGCTTTGTTGGTGTAATGAAAAGTACGTAGCCAGCAGTGAAACGGTGTAGCATGAAAATAAATAGTCCTAAAATTTTTTGACACTTAACAGTTTGGTTCCCATGTGTTTGAACCAATGAAATGATTTCTCCGTGCACACGAGCACAATGTTGTCATTGCCAGGAACTGGGGTCAGAGCTTTGAACGGATGGGATTCACACAGTCAACCGATGTAAGCAGACATTGTTTTTATGCTGCACCGTTTCATTCATGTCTACGGAAAGAACACTACCCGTCAGATCCAAGGTTTGAACGCTTTGATCCAAGTTATGCTAGCTACCGCTACATTGAAAGCGGGGGAGGTTAGGGGTTACGATTACCCTGTAACGGTATCTCCCACCTCGAAAACTTATTTTAATGACAGATGCCATCATTCCTGGTCATCACTACACTTACTCAATAGATCACTCACTCATTTACACACTTAATTTTCTTCACCGAGCTCGGCTGTGCGGATCTCGGTTTCTGAATTTTAACCGAGACTCAGCTAACAAACTAGTATGTTGCTTGGCAACGAGGCATGTTATACTGATTCTCGGCATTTATAAGCTGAGATCTCAAACCGAGATTCGGCATTATAAATTAAGTGTGTACTCAATCATTCACTCTCTTACTCAGCAATGGGCTCACTCACTAGCTCACTTGCTCACCCGTTCACTCATTTACCAACTCACTCACTCATTACATTAGAAACTCACTATATCACACACTAACTCCCTTATTCACTCACACCTTTATTTACTAACACAGTCACTCAGTCACTACTTCACTCCAGTTCAGTAGCTCACTCACTCACTTACACAGCGCAACATTTTTTTTTTGTCTCCAGAGCAAACTTATGTGTCTCTGACAGATTTTGAACTGCTGAATCTGAATCCGGGCTTAGATTTGCTCCAGCAAGTCACAACTTTGAGCTATACCTCAATTTATAGGGCAAAATATGTGATTTTGGGCTTTTTTGACTGCAAGTCATTAAGCATGGAAATATTTTTTTAAGCATTCAAAAGGTAAAGTGGTCAATTAACATCTAAATTAACGACTCATGCAAAATATTTCGTTTTACCAAATTAAATTTGATGGATTCAAGCATTTTATGTTAGTATGTAAATTTGCATGCAACTTTTGGAGGGTGACTTGTACGGGAAACATCGTACCTAACATAAATCGCTTAAAACTATTAAATTCGATTTGGTAAAACGAAATATTTTGCATGAGTCGTTAATTTAGATCACGGGTTCCCAACCAACGGGGCCAGTCCAAGGGGCCGCGGTGTTACCAAAAAAACTGGTAAATTTTTATTCAATTTCGTGCAAATCATACCAATTTTTGATTTTGTAACTATTGTTTTGGTTTTTTTTTTCTATATCGGTAATCAGTTACACGTAAAAATAAGAGATGGGTATAAAGTTTATATACTATAAACCAGTAATTCCCAGAATTTTAGCGGCGATTTTTTCAGTATTATCAAGAAACATGTCCAGATGTCAATTTCATGATTTTGGTTTGGGTGGCCAATCCATGTTCAGATGTTTATTCATTAATTAAGGTTACATTCCCTAATATTTATAGGGTTTTTTTTTCTTCAGGATTAAAAAATGCTTGTTGAAAAATCTCGAAAATCTACTTTATTATACAGAATTTCAAAGTTGGTTGTTTTAGTGAATATTTAAGATTTATTTTTCCTGAAATTAAAGGATAAGAAAAGTTTGTTTTATATTCATAGGCGGATTTTTTTCAGAACGAATTTATGATACTCCGTTTTTGGTAAAATCCAACATCCAAAAAAAAAAAAGAAATAAATCATGACTCTGTTGTAGTTCGTCAGACTGTCTTGGGCTGGATATTTTAAAAAGTTCCCAGGAGAACTATGAATGTTGCATATCTCTAGGAATAGTTTGGAGAAAAACAGGAATTTAGTGAAACATTCATTAAACCCCCTTTCCATTTTTACGGTTAACCACTACCGAAACGCAACCGCCACCCCCAAGGGCCACAATTTGAGGAACAAATTTTCAGTATGAACCACTTTCAAAAGAAAAAAAATTTCGGCTGCGCCGCTATTTTTATGCTACGACTCAAATTGAATGTGTAATCATCATTGTTTACAAAATGTGAGTGTCAAATACAAAAAAATATCATTGATCGTCGAAATCCCTATTTCAGTAAATTTTTGACTACGCCACTGTACCCAAATAACTCGGTTTCGTTTATTTAATTCATATTTTTCCTAAATATTTTCATCGGGCCGCAGATGTTTTGACAATTCACAAAGGGGGTCGCCTCCTCAAAAAGGTTGTTAACCCCTGATTTAGATGTTAATTGACCATTTTACCTTGTGTTTGCCTAAAAAAAATTCCATGTTTAATGGCTTGCAGTCAAAAAAGCCCAAAACCGCATATTTTGCCCTTTAAATTGAGGTATAGCTCAAAATTTTGACGTGCTGGAGCAAATCTGAGTCCGGATTCGGATTCAGCGGCCCAAAAGAGACATATGTATAATTTTGCTCTTGAGACAGACCAAAAGTTAATTTTTGTTACGCTGTGTTATTTGCCCATGTGCTCACTCTTTCATCAACTCAGTCACTCATCAATATTTCAACTCACCACATCGTCACCCATTAATTCATTACATAGCTCACTAGCAGGCTGACTCACTAACTAACCCATGCACTTAGCAACTTACACACTCTTTAAATTATTAACTCACTAACTGACTCATTTTTTACCAACACATTCAATTACTAACAGACTCACTCACTCAC
This sequence comes from Aedes albopictus, assembly GCF_035046485.1. Classification (NCBI taxonomy): domain Eukaryota; kingdom Metazoa; phylum Arthropoda; class Insecta; order Diptera; family Culicidae; genus Aedes; species Aedes albopictus. The sequence goes on from NC_085138.1 coordinate 169,134,413, forward strand.
TAACTCCTTACTCGCCCACTTACTCATTTACTTGTCAGCTCACTACATTACTTATTAGCTCACTATATTACTCACTTACGTATTAACTCACTAATTTACTCACTAATAATCATTTACTCACTAACAATCATTTACTTACTAACTAATTCACTCATTTACTCACTAACAGGCTCACTTATCAACAGACTCACTCACTTACTTACTTGCTTATTTATTCACTTAGTTAAACACACATTCACTCACTAACTAGCTCACTCATTCACTAATTCACTAACTCTCTAGCTCACTCAGTCATACACAAGTTAACCCTTCAGCGCGTGCGCTGTTGTAAAAAGTACAACACTACCAAAAAACCTCGCTCTTCGTATACAGCACGAGCGCGGTACAGTTTCGGTTGCTTGATGGCACGCGTCCTGAAAGGTTAACTCAACACTTCACTCACTGGCTCACTGAATCACTCACTTGCCTTTTAATGCAACAACCCACTAATCAACTTTCCTATTCACTAACTTTTAAACTTACTATCTAAAAAACTCACCGATTAACTCATCTACTTACTAATTTACTAGTTCATTCATTTTCTTGTCCTTACTAAATCACTCACTCACTAAGAAATCAACCATGAAATCAACTCACTGATTTAACAACTTACTCACTCCTGAAGTCAATAATTAAATTTTTGACAACTTCCTCACTTACTTACTCATTCATTAACTCCCTCGTTAATCATTTTACTCATTCATTCACTCACTCATTTACTTCCTCAATTAAAAACTCGCTCATTAACTCACTGGATAATTCACTCACTAATATTTTCTCCCACGGAATAGATCTCACATGCTCATAAATCCACAAACTCTCTTACTCACTGACTCACTAATCCATTTATTCACTAAATCACTAAATGTAGTTCGCAATTCCCTCGCTCATCACGCTCACATCGTTTTTGCTTCTGTTTGACATTTGCTCACTACCGCCATCTATTCAGTGGGTTTTGTGAAACACAGCGTATAATTAGTGTTTGGCGATAATAACTTTGTGACGATGATTTTTATCGCACTTTGTTCCTAGTGATACGTCTGTTTGTCTGTGGTATCAGTTTTTGTTATTTAAAAATATAGAACATAGATAATCGTGTAGAGCAGACCAAGTCAAGTAAGTAATTTTTCGTGGGACTGATATGCGTAGAAGTTAAGCCGACAGGACCACGTTTCTAGGCATATAAGTCCCACTAAATATATTTCATGAAAATAAAACAATAAAAGTGCTTTCTCACAATGAGGTACACCGGGGCAGTTGAAGCAAGATTAAATTTGAAGTTTTGAAATAGATTTCTATACAATTTGCCTTGCAGTGTGAAACTAATATAAATTTTATCTTAACCCTCGAACGATCGCGCTGTTGTATTTTGTACAACACGTTGAAAAAATCTCGCTTTTTGTACTCAGCATTAGCGTGGTACTGACGCAGGTAGTCAACCGCGCGAGTTGCGGAAAGTTAAGCATGCATCGGTGGTTCAGTGGTAGAATGCTCGCCTGCCACGCGGGCGGCCCGGGTTCGATTCCCGGCCGATGCAATTACTATATTTTATCGATAATGCTGATTGAATCCATAATTTTAGCTGAAGTGAGTAGAACAGTTCTTCTAGTAGGGAAATTTCCCCCGCTCTGTTAAGTGTCCTCGATAGTATAGTGGTCAGTATCCCCGCCTGTCACGCGGGAGACCGGGGTTCAATTCCCCGTCGGGGAGTACACAATTTTTTTAGCTTGTCAGTAACTGTCAGTAACTGAACCAGGGTTGTGAAATGTCATGACATTTTCCAATTCTTCCATTTCCCGTGCAAATATCTGCCCATGAACGCAAACCTTCAATTCTTTATTACACCAACGAACCTAACCTCAAAATGACTGACAACTCTCAGTTCAATTCAAAAGATGTAACATGTGCATGAAAAGGATGGCAAAAAGATCGATAAAGTAGAATATAATATCCGTCTTTTTCGTGCATGTGTGCGGTCTTTCAAAATGACCTGAGAAGTGTCAAACTCAAACATTTTCATGGGTAGCTTTTTTGGTGTAATGAAGAATACCTATGTTTCAAAAGATATTCGTTATTAATTGGTCAGCCTTCAGTCGGCAACCTTCGATAGCTCAGTTGGTAGAGCGGTGGACTGTAGTTGGATTCTGAAGGCTGAGAGCCTTATCCATAGCAGAAGCAGTTATCCATAGGTCGCTGGTTCAAATCCGGCTCGAAGGAAACTCTTTTATTCCGGGCACACCTCGACCTCATACTTTTGGTTATATCGACCATCAAACCATCGTCACACCGCGCTATCTGCGGAGAGATAAATGTTCTCGACCCATCCTTTATCATGATTCATTGCCCCAAGGCACACCGCGTGACGGCGACCTTCCAACGAAGGTGTCAACTCGGACGCAACCCTTTTTTTCCCGCGGGATATGAACATCAAAATCCAATTACCATACCGGGACGTGGCCTCGCCGGTCCGGGTCCAACCGAGTCATTATTCGGCCATCCACAGACAGCTGGAGCCGCGCACTATTTACAGCCACCCACACACGCCGCTCGAAACGAAAGCTTCGTCCATCACTCGAAGTCTTGCTGTATCATCATGGGAACTCCTCAGCAGCATACGGACGGACGGTCCAGTAAAGGCAGCGACTCTGCTGGAGTCTGGGAAAACAGCGCAGTTAGTAGCATCTCTTCTAGTTGCGTGGGCATTCCTGTTCGAAATCGACGAGAAAAAGACCCAACAAAACGCGAATCATCATCGAAAACAGAAACGGGGAAAAAACATCGACTTCCTAATTCAATTGCAGCCAGCCAGCGCTTTGGGAGAAGAAGGTTGAAGCAAAAGAAGGCTGTTCAACGCGGTGGCGGCGAATTCTACACAATCACTAAACGATAAAACGCCTGGCCGGCCCGGGCGGTATATCCCGACCCCGACGGACCATCGTCCCGAAGAAGAACAGAACCAGTTTCTTTCACTTTGACCTCTCTCCTACCTCTCAGCGAGTGCACGGACGCCGGATGAGTTCGATCCACTATTACAGCATCCGTCCGTACTGTGGTCCATGCATGATGCGATGCAGAGTGTTTGTTGTGATGACGTAGAACGCTCGTACGGACGGCGGGATGTGAGTCAAAAACCCGTTCTACGACGAAGTCCAAGCATGCATGGGTGTGTGGGTGGCACGAAGAGGTCAAAGCTTTGACGAGCCGAACACTGCCTGAACCTGAGTCGAGTCGAACCGAAAGCGAAAGAGGGGAAGCAAACGCGCACACTCACACAAGTGTACAACTTCAAGCACGTGTTCGGCTTCGGGTTGGACTGCTCGACTCCGCTCGGGCCGCGCGAGGGGATGGATTCGCCTTGACGGAGGCTCTCTGAGAGAATTGCGCTGTGCGTGAAAACAATTTTTTTTTAACATGGGAAAGGATAGGAGCTGCATTTTCAAATGCTTCTAAAATATTTTAGGGACTTCAGATTGAAAAAAGTGTTAATGTTTTGCAATATACTTTCAATTAGCTACACTATAACTGGTTTTAGACAAAAAGTTTTTAAATCACAATGTTATGTCTATAATATAGCGTATCAAAATCTCATTCGATAACATTAAGAACGTTTTGCTTAAAAAAATTTCTATAAAGAATTAGAAGCATTTGAAAATGCAGCTCCTATCCTTTCCCATGTTAAAAAAAATTGTTTTCACGCACAGCGCAATTCTCTCAGAGAGCCTCCGTCAAGGCGAATTGTGCTCGATTCCGCTTCACACGGGTCTTCGCTCGGGTCCCGTTCGGTTCGATGAGCGCGAGCAGCGAGCAGGGTGTTTTGTTTCGTTTCGTGGTGCAGCAGTTCTGCGGTGCCAAGGCAGCCGTCAGTGTGCAATACGGTGCGCTATCAGTCGGTTCGGTGTACGGTTTCTGCATTGTACATAATGACGACGTTGTGCAGAAGCGTTTTGTAAGGTGCAAGTGTTCGCGTGGCGGGATTTGCGTCGGAGTGGAGTCGGAGGATTTGTTAGAAGGGAATACTAGTGAGTGGTTTTGAATGCTGAAGCGTACAGTGACCAAGTTTTTGGGTTAGGATAATGGAAATGTGATTATCGAAATTGGGGCAAACGTGCGAAATTTGGAAGGATCTGCAGTACCATGGCAAGGATAATCTAGAGCCGTGTGAAACTTGAGACGCAAAAGAAGAGAGTGTGTGCTACTGGAAGAGAAGAGTTTCCGATACCAAAGAGCTAAGATGCTGAAGATGATGAATGCGTGTGTCCGAGAGCCGTGCGGCATGGAATTCAGTCGCGTTTCCTTCCGTGTTATCTTGGCTGTGTCGAGTGTAAATAAAGTGTAATTAAGATAACGAGTGAGAATTTGTGTGGCAAGAGGAACATCTTCTAGCGGCACCAGCAGTATCTACGTGCCGTGCACTACGGCGAAGCAGTTCCAAGAATAAACGATAGTAAAAATTCCACCAACGCGGAAGATCTTAAGCACCCGAGTGTAGTGACTCCGAAAAACTACTGTGCGAAGAAACGATGACGATGCTAGCGGTGAAGAATTTTTTCCTCCCGGAGCGGAAAGCCCCACCGGAGGCGGCCAAGTTTTCCCGCATGCCGGAAGCATTCCTGCGCTCGATTCGACGCCGTTCACTACGGATCAAGCGGCCGAAAACCGTACTGGTGGAGCGCGAAAAGCGTAAATCTGGTAATTACTCATCCCCACAGATTCTCACCACTTACGTTTACGTTATGCTCTAATTAAGGCTTCGGAGGTCGATCGGAGTCCGTTGACGTCCCTGAATTAGTTTGGGTCGTCCCTATCTCCCACTTGACCTAGATTGTACTGCTACTTATACCGCGAACTCCCCCGTCTGACGTAATGGCTGGGCATCGAGCTGCATGGCCAGTGCCAAACATGTAGCGTGACGGATGGCGTTCGTACAGCTGATGATACAAATTAATCTTGGCGGCGACCTAAACGTGAGGGCGCAACCGACGTCATCATCAGTCAGTCAGTCCCGTAGTGGAAGCAGAGAAGCATTTCGCGACGATGACCTACCAACAACCGACGACGAGGAATGTGTGTCCGTCCGATGCATATGTTGCGAAATTAACGAGATGATCATATGGTTGACAGATGAGATGCCTTCGGTTGGTGGATCATGCTGCGTCTCTTGCTATAGTCGGGATCTGGTTTGGATTGTGTGGAATCTGAAATTCATGGCCGGAAATAAGCCATTAAGGGAGGCGACCGACAGCAAGTGTTTGATGCAGTGGTTTTCAATCTGTGTGCTCCAGAATACTGTACTATAGTCTCCTTCATGGTTTGGAGTAATATCTGAGAATTCATTTGAGCGATTCCAGGAGAAGTTCTTGGAAATACTTGTGATGTCGTTTTCGATGAAAGTGTTCAAAGCAATACCCTTTGATATTATAGACAGAACTAATGCAGAAGTTGCAAGAACATTTCTTCTAGAAACTCTCGACGTTCAACGGAGGAGTCCTAGATGAATTTCTCAATGAATTCATGGTAGAACACACCAGAAAGTTCTGGGAGGAATACCTAGATGATTTGATGCAAATTTTGCAAAAAGTTCTTATAGAACCGTTAAAAGAGTATCTGGTGAAATACTGTAGACATTTTAGATGAAATTCTCCTTACATTTTCTTGTATAATTTCGTGGAAATTTGTAGTGAAGCTCTTGGATGACTCTTTGGTAGATTTCTTGAAAAAAAAAACTCATTGAATTGCTGGAGGAATTTCTAACATAAATTATAGGTAAGCTCGATGAAATTGTCGATGATCTTTCGTCGACAATGCTGAAGTTAAATCCGGTAGAACCCTTAGATCTGCTACATAGGTTTCTTCCCATACCATGAGTTATGGTGAGCGTGGCCGGTAATAAAGACATTCATGCTTTCTTTGCATTGTTACATGAGATTAGATCAATGTGTATGTACCTGCCAGAAAGCAGCCTGGATGAGGTTATCGAAAGCATGACTATTGTCAACATCCGATCTACGAGGGATACCGTTGCAAAGTTAACGCTGATGCACTACCCATGGAATTCCTAAACTTTTTTTTTTAATTGTTGTAGTAATCCCTGGAGTAGGAATCTCTAGTGGAAAACCAGAAGGCATTTCAGAGAGAATCTGTTCACTTTCACTTTCTGGAAAAGTTTTAGAGAAAAATCCTGAAGAATTTGCCGTCATTTTTTTAGAAGTTCTTGACAAAAATCTGGAGCATTTCTTGATTAATTCCGAATTAAAAGTTGTATGGGAATTTTCGGAGAAATTTTTGAATGAATTCCGGGAGCAATTTCTGAACGACCTGACGAACTCAATAAGTATTTTTGAAAAAAAAAACCTGTAGAAATCTCTAAGGAATTTCTGGAGGAATTACTAAACACATCCTGGGGATTCCCTGATGAAAAACCGGAAAAGTTTTTGAAGTAATTCTTGGAGAAAGTTGTCAAGAAATGCCGAGAGAAATTTGAAGACATTCCTGAGCAATTTCAGAAAAATATTCTGGACCAACCGTTAGAGAAATCTACAAATAAATTCCTGGAGAATTTTCCCATTATATTCTTAGAAAAATGGTGAAAATTTTCAAGAAATTCCTGGAGAAATTCTTGAGGAGATTTCTTGAGAAATCCCTGAATAAATTCCTAAGGAGCTTCTTGAAAAAAAAAACTTGCTGGAAAACCTGAAGAAATTCCTGGACTATTTTCCGAAGAATTCACGAAGAAATTAATGGAGAAATATGTGGAGGCGCTCCCGGGGAAATTCCTAAAAAAGTATCTGCAACTATCTCTGTTGAAATCTCTGAAAAATTTCTGATGGAATTTTTCAAAAAGTTATGAAGTTCCTGGAGAAATTTCTGAAAAAAAATCTACAGGAAATTCCTGGAAAAAACCATGATTAAATTGTTGGAGATTTTCCTGAAGAAAGTCATGGAGAAATTCCTGAAGAAATTTCTTCAGAAAATCCTTTTAGAAATACTTGGAAAATCTCTGAAGTAAATTATGAAAAAATGGTGAAATTTCTAAAGAAATTCCTGGACCGATTCTTGAGGAAATTTCTGGAGAAAACTATGTTTTTATTGATAGAGATATTTCTAAAGAAATCCCTGGAGAAATTCCTGGAGAAATTCCAAAAGATAGAAATTTCTGGAGATATACCTTAGCATGAATATATTTTTAGAGAATCTCGAAGAAACTCCTGCAGAAATTCCTGCAAAAATCCTAGACTATTCACTAAAAATAATTCTAACAAAAAAAAAAACACGAAAAAAATCTTTAGGAATTTCATAAATTAGCATAAATTGTTAGAGATTTTCCTGAAGAAATCCCTGGAGAAATTCCTGATGAAAACTCCTGAAGAAATTTCTGAAAAAATGGCAAGTTTCCAAAGAAATTTCTGAAGAAATTCTCGAAGAAATTTATGGCTTTTGAATAAATTGCTGGAGATTTTCCTGAAGAATCCCCTGGAGAAATTCCTGAAGAAATTCTTAGAGATTTAGAATTCTGAGGAAATAACTTGAGAAATATCTGAAAAAATTCCAAAAGATTTTCTTAAAGAGTCTCCTAAATAAATTTCTGAAAACGTTCGTGGACAATTTCCTGAAGAAATTAACTGAAAAAATCCACGAATAAATTCATGAAGACATTTGTTGAGGCCTTCCTTTGCAAATTGCTAAAGTATCTATAACAATCTCTCTCTTAAA
>NC_085138.1:169142661-169143615 GCF_035046485.1 Aedes albopictus
TCCATTACAGTAGATAGTCGAGGATTGCAGCATCGTCAACATCCAGGTTGTAGCAGCATTGGCCTGTAAATCTCAGGGGATTAAAAACGGTGCAGCATTCTGTCTAGCTTCGGTGAGACATATTCACTTCCGACCCACCTCTGTGTCGTAAACAAGTACTCGATTCTGGAAGTACCTCTTGTACAAAAATCTTGTACAGGTACCCGGGTATCCTAGACGCAGGACGTATCGGCAATAGAATTCTGCAAGGTGACGTCACGAATGAACGTTCGGTTCATTCTCGTTCGTCCCATCCTTTTCCCTCTCACGCGAATTTTGACATTTTCCGGTGGTTTGTTTTGATTCCCATTCGTTGCCGTTCTTTTCTCTCTCGGAGAGAAAATTGAGGTTAAATTTCGGTGCAAAATTCTATAGCTGCCCTACTGGCGCTATTGAAGGCGTTCCTTACATCCAGAGCTATTACTACACATGATGGCACAAATTTCCCAATTGGAAGAGAACGTGCCTCTGGAGCCGACCTACTGATACCTGATACTACTGCACAGTAGAATAACTTCGAACGAAAGCAAACATGGTCATTGATTGGCAAAAAAATCTCTGTTACCAACTGTGGAAGTGCCCATTGAACAACAGACTGAGAAGCAGGCTCTGTCCCAGTGCGAACGTTCAGTCAAAAACCTAAGAAAAAGACAAAGAGTCGTACCTAGGCAGCCGCCGGTATCGTACATTGTTGATGGTGGACTGCCTTCCATGAAACAGAACGTGGTGATATGTGTAATACACTAATACACTGCCTTGTTCTGCTGCGAAATTTGCAACTACTCAGTCGTAATACCACATTCCCAAGCTCTTACCTGTTGGAACAGACATCACTTATCATATCAAACTGTGTAATTGATTAGTTTAATCTCAATAGTTGATAATGTCAATTAATTTCCATGCATATATGCCTGG
>NC_085138.1:170902446-170938753 GCF_035046485.1 Aedes albopictus
GTTAGTTAGTTAGTTAGTTAGTTAGTTAGTTAGTTAGTTAGTTAGTTAGTTAGTTAGTTAGTTAGTTAGTTAGTTAGTTAGTTAGTTAGTTAGTTAGTTAGTTAGTTAGTTAGTTAGTTAGTTAGTTAGTTAGTTAGTTAGTAGTTAGTTAGTTAGTTAGTTAGTTAGTTAGTTAGTTAGTTAGTTAGTTAGTTAGTTAGTTAGTTAGTTAGTTAGTTAGTTAGTTAGTTAGTTAGTTAGTTAGTTAGTTAGTTAGTTAGTTAGTTAGTTAGTTAGTTAGTTAGTTAGTTAGTTAGTTAGTTAGTTAGTTAGTTAGTTAGTTAGTTAGTTAGTTAGTTAGTTAGTTAGTTAGTTAGTTAGTTAGTTAGTTAGTTAGTTAGTTAGTTAGTTAGTTAGTTAGTTAGTTAGTTAGTTAGTTAGTTAGTTAGTTAGTTAGTTAGTTAGTTAGTTAGTTAGTTAGTTAGTTAGTTAGTTAGTTAGTTAGTTAGTTAGTTAGTTAGTTAGTTAGTTAGTTAGTTAGTTAGTTAGTTAGTTAGTTAGTTAGTTAGTTAGTTAGTTAGTAGTTAGTTAGTTAGTTAGTTAGTTAGTTAGTTAGTTAGTTAGTTAGTTAGTTAGTTAGTTAGTTAGTTAGTTAGTTAGTTAGTTAGTTAGTTAGTTAGTTAGTTAGTTAGTTAGTTAGTTAGTTAGTTAGTTAGTTAGTTAGTTAGTTAGTTAGTTAGTTAGTTAGTTAGTAGTTAGTTAGTTAGTTAGTTAGTTAGTTAGTTAGTTAGTTAGTTAGTTAGTTAGTTAGTTAGTTAGTTAGTTAGTTAGTTAGTTAGTTAGTTAGTTAGTTAGTTAGTTAGTTAGTTAGTTAGTTAGTTAGTTAGTTAGTTAGTTAGTTAGTTAGTTAGTTAGTTAGTTAGTTAGTTAGTTAGTTAGTTAGTTAGTTAGTTAGTTAGTTAGTTAGTTAGTTAGTTAGTTAGTTAGTTAGTTAGTTAGTAGTTAGTTAGTTAGTTAGTTAGTTAGTTAGTTAGTTAGTTAGTTAGTTAGTTAGTTAGTTAGTTAGTTAGTTAGTTAGTTAGTTAGTTAGTTAGTTAGTTAGTTAGTTAGTTAGTTAGTTAGTTGTTAGTTAGTTAGTTAGTTAGTTAGTTGTTAGTTAGTTAGTTAGTTAGTTAGTTAGTTAGTTAGTTAGTTAGTTAGTTAGTTAGTTAGTTAGTTAGTTAGTTAGTTAGTTAGTTAGTTAGTTAGTTAGTTAGTTAGTTAGTTAGTTAGTTAGTTAGTTAGTTAGTTAGTTAGTTAGTTAGTTAGTTAGTTAGTTAGTTAGTTAGTTAGTTAGTTAGTTAGTTAGTTAGTTAGTTAGTTAGTTAGTTAGTTAGTTAGTTAGTTAGTTAGTTAGTTAGTTAGTTAGTTAGTTAGTTAGTTAGTTAGTAGTTAGTTAGTTAGTTAGTTAGTTAGTTAGTTAGTTAGTTAGTTAGTTAGTTAGTTAGTTAGTTAGTTAGTTAGTTAGTTAGTTAGTTAGTTAGTTAGTTAGTTAGTTAGTAGTTAGTTAGTTAGTTAGTTAGTTAGTTAGTTAGTTAGTTAGTTAGTTAGTTAGTTAGTTAGTTAGTTAGTTAGTTAGTTAGTTGTTAGTTAGTTAGTTAGTTAGTTAGTTAGTTAGTTAGTTAGTTAGTTAGTTAGTTAGTTAGTTAGTTAGTTAGTTAGTTAGTTAGTTAGTTAGTTAGTTAGTTAGTTAGTTAGTTAGTTAGTTAGTTAGTTAGTTAGTTAGTTAGTTAGTTAGTTAGTTAGTTAGTTAGTTAGTTAGTTAGTTAGTTAGTTAGTTAGTTAGTAGTTAGTTAGTTAGTTAGTTAGTTAGTTAGTTAGTTAGTTAGTTAGTTAGTTAGTTAGTTAGTTAGTTAGTTAGTTAGTTAGTTAGTTAGTTAGTTAGTTAGTTAGTTAGTTAGTTAGTTAGTTAGTTAGTTAGTTAGTTAGTTAGTTAGTTAGTTAGTTAGTTAGTTAGTTAGTTAGTTAGTTAGTTAGTTAGTTAGTTAGTTAGTTAGTTAGTTAGTTAGTTAGTTAGTTAGTTAGTTAGTTAGTTAGTTAGTTAGTTAGTTAGTTAGTTAGTTAGTTAGTTAGTTAGTTAGTTAGTTAGTTAGTTAGTTAGTTAGTTAGTTAGTTAGTTAGTTAGTTAGTTAGTTAGTTAGTTAGTTAGTTAGTTAGTTAGTTAGTTAGTTAGTTAGTTAGTTAGTTAGTTAGTTAGTTAGTTAGTTAGTTAGTTAGTTAGTTAGTTAGTTTAGTTAGTTAGTTAGTTAGTTAGTTAGTTAGTTAGTTAGTTAGTTAGTTAGTTAGTTAGTTAGTTAGTTAGTTAGTTAGTTAGTTAGTTAGTTAGTTAGTTAGTTAGTTAGTTAGTTAGTTAGTTAGTTAGTTAGTTAGTTAGTTAGTTAGTTAGTTAGTTAGTTAGTTAGTTAGTTAGTTAGTTAGTTAGTTAGTTAGTTAGTTAGTTAGTTAGTTAGTTAGTTAGTTAGTTAGTTAGTTAGTTAGTTAGTTAGTTAGTTAGTTAGTTAGTTAGTTAGTTAGTTAGTTAGTAGTTAGTTAGTTAGTTAGTTAGTTAGTTAGTTAGTTAGTTAGTTAGTTAGTTAGTTAGTTAGTTAGTTAGTTAGTTAGTTAGTTAGTTAGTTAGTTAGTTAGTTAGTTAGTTAGTTAGTTAGTTAGTTAGTTAGTTAGTTAGTTAGTTAGTTAGTTAGTTAGTTAGTTAGTTAGTTAGTTAGTTAGTTAGTTAGTTAGTTAGTTAGTTAGTTAGTTAGTTAGTTAGTTAGTTAGTTAGTTAGTTAGTTAGTTAGTTAGTCAGTTAGTTAGTTAGTTAGTTAGTTAGTTAGTTAGTTAGTTAGTTTGTTAGTTAGTTAGTTAGTTAGTTAGTTAGTTAGTTAGTTAGTTAGTTTGTTAGTTTGTTAGTTAGTTAGTTAGTTAGTTAGTTAGTTAGTTAGTTAGTTAGTTAGTTTGTAGTTAGTTTGTTAGTTAGTTAGTTAGTTAGTTTGTTAGTTAGTTTGTTAGTTAGTTTGTTAGTTAGTTAGTTAGTTAGTTAGTTAGTTAGTTAGTTAGTTAGTTAGTTTGTTAGTTAGTTTGTTAGTTTGTTAGTTAGTTAGTTAGTTAGTTAGTTTGTTAGTTAGTTTGTTAGTTAGTTAGTTAGTTAGTTAGTTTGTTAGTTAGTTTGTTAGTTAGTTAGTTAGTTAGTTAGTTAGTTAGTTAGTTAGTTTGTTAGTTAGTTAGTTAGTTAGTTAGTTAGTTAGTTAGTTAGTTAGTTAGTTAGTTAGTTAGTTAGTTAGTTAGTTAGTTAGTTAGTTAGTTAGTTAGTTAGTTAGTTAGTTAGTTAGTTAGTTAGTTAGTTAGTTAGTTAGTTAGTTAGTTAGTTAGTTAGTTAGTTAGTTAGTTAGTTAGTTAGTTAGTTAGTTAGTTAGTTAGTTAGTTAGTTAGTTAGTTAGTTAGTTAGTTAGTTAGTTAGTTAGTTAGTTAGTTAGTTAGTTAGTTAGTTAGTTAGTTAGTTAGTTAGTTAGTTAGTTAGTTAGTTAGTTAGTTAGTTAGTTAGTTAGTTAGTTAGTTAGTTAGTTAGTTAGTTAGTTAGTTAGTTAGTTAGTTAGTTAGTTAGTTAGTTAGTTAGTTAGTTAGTTAGTTAGTTAGTTAGTTAGTTAGTTAGTTAGTTAGTTAGTTAGTTAGTTAGTTAGTTAGTTAGTTAGTTAGTTAGTTAGTTAGTTAGTTAGTTAGTTAGTTAGTTAGTTAGTTAGTTAGTTAGTTAGTTAGTTAGTTAGTTAGTTAGTTAGTTAGTTAGTTAGTTAGTTAGTTAGTTAGTTAGTTAGTTAGTTAGTTAGTTAGTTAGTTAGTTAGTTAGTTAGTTAGTTAGTTAGTTAGTTAGTTAGTTAGTTAGTTAGTTAGTTAGTTAGTTAGTTAGTTAGTTAGTTAGTTAGTTAGTTAGTTAGTTAGTTAGTTAGTTAGTTAGTTAGTTAGTTAGTTAGTTAGTTAGTTAGTTAGTTAGATAGTTAGTTAGTTAGTTAGTTAGTTAGTTAGTTAGTTAGTTAGTTAGTTAGTTAGTTAGTTAGTTAGTTAGTTAGTTAGTTAGTTAGTTAGTTAGTTAGTTAGTTAGTTAGTTAGTTAGTTAGTTAGTTAGTTAGTTAGTTAGTTAGTTAGTTAGTTAGTTAGTTAGTTAGTTAGTTAGTTAGTTAGTTAGTTAGTTAGTTAGTTAGTTAGTTAGTTAGTTAGTTAGTTAGTTAGTTAGTTAGTTAGTTAGTTAGTTAGTTAGTTAGTTAGTTAGTTAGTTAGTTAGTTAGTTAGTTAGTTAGTTAGTTAGTTAGTTAGTTAGTTAGTTAGTTAGTTAGTTAGTTAGTTAGTTAGTTAGTTAGTTAGTTAGTTAGTTAGTTAGTTAGTTAGTTAGTTAGTTAGTTAGTTAGTTAGTTAGTTAGTTAGTTAGTTAGTTAGTTAGTTAGTTAGTTAGTTAGTTAGTTAGTTAGTTAGTTAGTTAGTTAGTTAGTTAGTTAGTTAGTTAGTTAGTTAGTTAGTTAGTTAGTTAGTTAGTTAGTTAGTTAGTTAGTTAGTTAGTTAGTTAGTTAGTTAGTTAGTTAGTTAGTTAGTTAGTTAGTTAGTTAGTTAGTTAGTTAGTTAGTTAGTTAGTTAGTTAGTTAGTTAGTTAGTTAGTTAGTTAGTTAGTTAGTTAGTTAGTTAGTTAGTTAGTTAGTTAGTTAGTTAGTTAGTTAGTTAGTTAGTTAGTTAGTTAGTTAGTTAGTTAGTTAGTTAGTTAGTTAGTTAGTTAGTTAGTTAGTTAGTTAGTTAGTTAGTTAGTTAGTTAGTTAGTTAGTTAGTTAGTTAGTTAGTTAGTTAGTTAGTTAGTGAGTTTGTTAGAGAAATTATTTTATTTTTGAATTGTCGTCAGCTTTGGACCTAAAGTCTTTTTGAATTGTGAAAAGAAGCAAAATCACGCGCGTTAGTAGATTTGAGTTTCTGCAACTTCTGCAACTGCGGGGAACGGAGTTAGTCAAGTAAAGGGCCCATATAGCCGAGGCGGTAAACGCACGGGTATTCAGCATGACCATGCTGAGGGTGACGGGTTCGATTCCCGGTCGGTCCAGGATCTTTTCGTAAAAGAAATTTCCTTGACTTCCTTGGGCATAGAGTATCTTCGTGCCTGCCACACGATATACACATGCAAAATGGTCATTGGCAGAGGAAACTCTCAGTTAAAAACTGTGGAAGTGCTCATAGAACACTAAGCTGAGAAGCAGGCTTTGTCCCAGTGAGGACGTTACGCCAAGAAGAGGAGAGGAGAGGAGGAGGAGTTAGTCAAGTGACTCCTTAGCTTGAAGGAAGCATAAGCGCCCATCCAGTAAATAGGGAATCGTGGGTCCGATTCCCACTGGAACACGTGGATTTCTTTTTTCGCTATTTAAAATCTCAGTTTGCTCATCTAACACGTGTTTCTGTTGTGTACATGGATATCAAACATTTGAACATTAAAATTTAATAATATCTAATCCTAATGATCAACAGCAGTAGCTTATTGAAGCTTTTTGACCCTTTGAAGTTTCAACATGGCCTAATCAAACATGATAATGATTAGTTTTCCATCGAAACTCCACATAATTAGAACACCGTGATGAAAACTTTTGGGGCTCTGTAAAAGCAACATACAATACCTGTCAAAAGTTTGGACACACTTTTGAAACAATCATCAAATCTATGTAAAAGTTTACTGAGTAGCAGATACCGCCATGGGCAAAATTGCTCAGAAAACCAAAGGCTCCATCAGGATTTCGAAATATAGTCGCAAATGCAAAACTTTTTGATTGTTTATTTATGAGCCTATACTCACGACAGGTAGTTTATATGTATCACAACAACAAGAGCACCGATAGCGATAGCGCCAACCGACTCCGAGTGGCATGCATAATTTAATCGATTTGAAGTTTAACACAAAAACGTCAATTAAATTCGCGTGATTTAACACCCTTTCAAACTTAATTTTCATTTCCCGGTTTCGTTGGCTTTGGCTTCTACTACCATACATACACTAGGTATTGCCTATTAGCCCAGCGACAAAAGCACTAACCTGCCGACGAGCGACGATGGAACTCGCTGTGGGAAAAGGATGAGGCCAGCTCGTGCCCAGTCAGTCAGCGCAGCGCAGTGTTGGTTGAATGAAATTCCCAAGGTGGAAACTTTCCGCCACTTGATTTGTCGGCCCACCGGAGCGTACCCCATCCACCTGACCTGGCCTAGACTGGGATGTCACAGCCAATCACCTACCCGGCCGGGGTGTGGGAGCGGGCGGTTGTATTTTTCCATTGAGTGGCAACATGTCGCTGCGGCATAAAAAGAAGATTAATAATGGCGATGTTGAAATCAATTTAAATTTGAACACGCCAAAATGGAGTGGTGGGTGCATTAATGAATTTGACCGTGCCACAGAGGTGGCTGACAGAAGTCAATTATTCGGCGAAGTGAGCTCAATGGGAGGCTCAACGTGAAATGTTTGCAGCTTTGTTCATTTTTTAACCTTAAAGCACTCGTCCCGGGTACAGATTAAGTATTGACGATCGGAAGTTGATATTGATTTGATTGTTTGTAACCCGTGGTTACAATTTTGTCCTAAATTTATGTACTTACTTACCTTACCGGTCAGGCTAAGGCCGGTGTTGCTGCCAGCACTGCCCCGCGGTGTAACCGTAACTGAACGGTGTAGCTCCCGACAGGCTGTTATGTCATCCGTGGGAATGTCAGCCAACCGAATGACATACAGAAGCGAAAATTGTCACTTGTTCTTTGTAAACGTGGTGAAAGGGCATGCGAGTACGTGACAATGTGAAAACTTATAGGAGAATACTTGAATTTATTATTTCTTTAAACTATTTACAGCTGAACTTATAAGCTAACGTTAAAATCAAACTGAACTTAAACCTAAACAGTATCACAGTTGGTGATTATCACAGTGAGTTCGATATATTCTATTAGATACTAAATCTAACCTTAAAATTAAATATCACAGATAGGCAGCGTAGGCGAAAACTAAGGCAAGACAGTAAAAATCTCTTCGAGATTAGGCTCACCGAAATTTGTAAGTCTTACATGAATGAGCTAAAACTAAAACTAATTTGCTAATAAATTTGTAGCTTAAAGCTGTATACGCACCAACTACCGAGTTTGCGATCTGCTAAAGACTTCGGGAGAAGCCTCTTTGTTCTGGGAACAAATCTTTAAGAAATTTCGCCATGACTAACCCAGATCAGTCAGCCAATAAATCTAATCCGGCGACACCGGTGAATAATCAGACGACCGACTGTATGTGCTGCGATCGCCCGGAGACGATCGATGATTGCGTACAATGCGATCAATGTAGTGGATGGTGGCATATGGCGTGTGCCGAAGTCACAGCGTCGGTGGCAAATCGATCGTGGACTTGCAGTCATTGTTTGCCGATGAGTGTATCTTCCCGGACGACGACGTCAAGCGTGAGAGCGGCCCGATTGGCTCTGAAGAAGCAGCAGCTGGAAGAACAACAAGCGATGGAGCAGCGACATCTGGCCGAAAAATACAAGCTTCTGGAGGAGGAGCTGAATGAACTCGATGAAACCAGCAGCAACAGGAGTAGGATCAGCCGACGAACAAGCCTAGATAAAGTGAAGCAGTGGCAACAGAAATGCGCGGAGCAGTCCGATGGCGCTCATGGTCTTCCGCCAGTGGGTACTCCGGTAGACCCTACAGTAGCTCCTACAGCTTCGCAAACCTACTCGAGAGAATGCAATTTGATGCAACCAGCGCATCCGTCGAACACCATCACTTCAAAACAGTCTGTAGAGGGGCAGGACCCGCTGCTTCAAACTAATGCTGGTGGAGGCGAGCAGGTTCCGGAAAGGATTCTCCAGGGAGATCAGTGTAACACTGTCATAGCAGCAGGACAACCAGGGTGCAGCTTCCACAAGCCATCGTTGAATTCAACGGAGAAAGCGCTCAACCTTCCGGATCCAGTTCAGGCAAAGAGGGACCAGTAGCTGCACAGCGGAGCGATATCTAAAGCGGTTTCGAAACAACATGAGATAAGTAAAACCCTTCCCCATGAGTTCCCCGTAGCACAACAAGGTAAGCCACTTCATGATCCCATTATTGATCAACCCATACCATCGAAATATGAACACTCCCTCCAACACATTACGAAACAGTTCGGAAGCCTGGCGCCGTCAGCCATGGTTTCTTCTTCCCGTGTATACGGAACAAACACTCCTTTGCCATCAGGAATAAGTGTCGGCATAACGCCACCGGCAAATCCGATGATATCTTCCGGATTAGTTCCCCCACCTGCGGGACTGCCGAATGTTGACCGTTGGTCACATGTTAATCCGGTTCTATCGACCGGCCAAGTAGTTCCCCCCTCGTCGGGACTATACAATGTTGGCTGTTTGCCACGAGTAAATCCGGTTCTATCCATCGGCCAGGTTCCCCTTCCGTCGGGACTGCCGCAAGTTGGCCATTTGCCACAAGTGAATCCGGTTCTACACGCTGGTCAAGTTCCCCCTTCGTCGGGACTGCCGCTCGTAGATCAATTAACCCCCTCTCCCTCGCAGTTAGCCGCTCGTCAAGTGATGTCAAAGGATCTTCCGACTTTTTCGGGCGACCCAGCTGATTGGCCAATATTCATCAGTAGCTTCATGAATAGTTCATTGGCCTGTGGTTTCAACAGTGCTGAAAACCTCGCGCGACTTCAACGCTGTTTGAAAGGGCCCGCGTATGAATCTGTCAAAAGTCGGTTGTTACTCCCAGAATCAGTGCCTCAAGTGATTGATACTCTTCGTTTGCTGTATGGACGTCCTGAATTACTGATAAACGCTCTGCTCCAGAAGGTACGCAGTGTTCCAGCACCAAAAGCAGAGAAATTGGAGACCATCATCGACTTCGGCATGGCTGTGCGCAGCCTGTGCGACCATCTAGAAGCCGCGGATCAGCGAGAACATCTATCTAATCCAACATTACTGATGGAGCTAGTGGAAAAGCTGCCTGTTCATACTAAAATGCAGTGGGCGGATTACATGCAACAGCATCCGGTGGTCAACTTGAAGGCGTTCGGTGACTTCATGCTAGGAGTCATCACAGCGGTCAGCAGAGTAGCCATGTACACTGGCGGAAGCAGCGACGGTCAGCATAAAGCGAAACAGAAGGGGGCGATAAACGCACACACCAGTGAATCAAGTGAAATCCGTGAACCAGTGCAAGAGAGGGAACGAGTATGTGCTTGCTGTAAGAAGACAGGCCATCACGTGGCAGCGTGTTCAGTCTTCAAAGCATATACGGTAGACGACCGGTGGAAGTTCGCGCAGAATAATGGATTGTGCCGGAGTTGCCTAAACGCCCATGGAAGAAGGAGTTGCAAGAATGCAATGCAGTGCGTGATGGAAGGATGCCATTATCGCCATCATCCGCTGTTGCATTCTAATCAATCCAACGCTAGGCCTCAGTCTTCGTCACAACTGTCGACAGTACAGAATCACATGCATCGACAGTATAAACAAGAACTTCTATTCCGCATTGTTCCTGTGATCATTTCCGGGTCACAAACATCTATCGAAACCTTCGCATTCTTAGATGACGGGTCAGATCTATCGCTCATTGAAAACAGTCTGGTGGAGCAGCTCGGTATCGATGGATCGAAGAGACCGTTGTGCCTGAAGTGGACAGGTAACGTCACCAGAATCGAGTCGGAGTCAAAGCATGTACGAGTCACAGTCAAAGGAGCGAGCAGTCAACAAGAATTCTCCCTCAATGACGTCCGGACTGTTGAAGAGCTGTCTTTGCCAATACAAAGCCTCGACTACGGTGAATTATCGCAACACTACCGATATCTGAAGGGTTTGCCGGTAGTTAGCTACAATAAAGCAGTTCCTCGGCTGTTGATAGGAGTCAACAATGCAAGTCTAACGGTCCCGCTCAAAGTAAGAGAAGGGAAGGAAGGCGAACCTATTGCAGCAAAAACCCGACTGGGATGGTGTATCTTCGGAGGATGTGGTAAGGAGGCAACACACTCTCTGAACTACCACGCGTGCGAATGCTCTAGCGACCAAGAATTGCACAACATAGTGAAAGATTATTTCACGATGGAAGATGCAGGAGTGCAGCCACAGGTGATGCTGGAATCCGAAGAAGATAAGCGGGCTAGAAGGATTTTAGAAGAAACGACTATTCGTGTCGGCGAACGGTTTGAAACAGGTCTACTGTGGAAGTATGACGTTGTCGAGTTTCCAGACAGTTACAACATGGCGGTGAAAAGGTTTGAGTGTTTGGAACGCAAGATGCTACGAGATCCAGATTTGGCGGCGAATCTGAAGAAACAGATATTGGAATACCAGCTGAAAGGATATGCACATAGAGCGACAAGAGAAGAGTTAGCGCATTCAGATCCGAAACGCGTGTGGTACTTGCCCTTGGGAGTAGTAACAAACCCACGAAAGCCGGGCAAAGTTCGGCTCATATGGGACGCAGCCGCTAAAGTGGACGGAATGTCCCTCAACTCTATGCTACTCAAAGGTCCGGATCAACTGACATCGCTTCCTGCAGTTCTATCACGTTTTCGTCAGTTCAAGGTGAGCGTTTCCGCAGACATCAAAGAGATGTTTCACCAGTTACAGATTCGTGAGCCAGATCGCCATTCTCAACGTTTTCTTTTCCGCAACGACCCGCTGGAGCCGATAGGAATTTATCTTATGGACGTTGCAACATTCGGGTCCACCTGTTCGCCGGCGTCGGCGCAATACGTTAAAAACAAAAATGCCGAAGAGTTCTCCGACGCCTATCCACGGGCGGTCGAAGGAATCGTGGAGAACCACTACGTGGATGATTATCTCGACAGTTTTGAAGATGACGAAGAGGCAGAACGGGTCTCGAACGAAATCCGATCGATACACCAGAAAGGAGGCTTTCAACTTAGGAATTGGCTGTCGAATAGTTCCAAAGTTCTGCGTGGGTTAAACGAGGAGGATTCGAAGGCAACTAAGAACCTGTGTTTGAGCTCAGCTGATAGTACTGATCGGGTTCTGGGAATGCTGTGGCAGACTGCGGAAGACGAACTTCGCTTCTCAATGACGATGAAGGAGGAGGTGCAACTGGTTATAGACAGTCAAAAACGACCTACAAAGCGGCAAATCCTGAGATGCTTGATGGGAGTCTTCGATCCATTGGGTCTTCTGAGTGTTTTTCTAGTTCACGGCAAGATACTTCTACAGGATGTGTGGCGATCTGGACTGCAGTGGGACGAGACGGTATCAGAGGAGATTTTCGATCGCTGGATAAGGTGGACCAGTCAGTTTCCCAAGATCGGAGCTCTACGTATTCCTCGATGCTATTTTAAGGGAGCGACTGTTCGGAAGTATGAACAACTTCAGTTGCACGTTTTCGTCGATGCGAGCGAAGCCGCTTTCTCAGCCGTGGCATATTTCCGAGTTGTAAACGACCAAGGGGAACCAGAATGCACGATAGTTGCAGCGAAAACAAAGGTCGCCCCCCTAAAACCTCTTTCAATTCCCCGCTTGGAGTTGCAAGCTGCTGTTCTGGGTAGCCGTTTGCTGTCTTACGTGCAGGACAGTCATAGTGTCAAAGTTAAGCAACGATTTCTGTGGAGCGATTCAGCAACGGTATTGGCCTGGCTACGGGCTGATCATCGCTGATATAAGCAGTATGTGGCGTGTCGGATAGGAGAGCTACTATCAGCGACGGACATGGACGAATGGCGATGGGTTCCCAGCAAGCTAAATCCGGCAGACGCTGCAACGAAATGGGGAAAAAACGCTTGCCCTGACGTATGCGACGAATGGTTCCAAGGTCCGGAGTTTCTACGACTTTCCGAGGAACACTGGCCGAAGCAAACACATCACTCGATTCAGCCGGAGGAGGAACTGCGGCCTTGTTTCGTTATCCGAGAATCGATCGATCAGCAGAGTATATTGGACTTCACCCGTTTCTCGAAGTGGAGACGACTGCTAGGTGCGATGGCATATGTCCATCGTTTCGTAGATAATTGTAGACGTAGACGTCGAGGAGAGCAGCTACAGCTGTTGTATTTGAGCCAAGATGAAATGAAGAAAGCGAAGAATTCTTTAATGCGGATCGTGCAGTATCAAGAGTACCCAGATGAGATGGCTCTGTTTTCGAAAGGACCAATCGAGCTTCCCAGGACAAGCAGATTATATCAGTTGACTCCAACAGTTGATGAGTGGGGAGTGCTACGCGTCGATGGAAGAATTGGCGCCGCTCCACATGCGGCGTTTGATGCGAGGTTTCCGATTATTCTACCAAGAACGCATCCAGTGACGAAGCTTGTGGTGGACGATTTTCATCGAACATTCCGACACGGTAACGCAGAAACTGTGGTGAACGAGATTCGTCAGTTTTACTACATCTTCAAATTAAGAACAGTAGTGAAGCAAGTGGCCGCCGAATGTCAGTTTTGTAAAATATTGAAAACGACCCCTAAAATCCCGCGAATGGCTCCACTACCAGTTGCCCGTTTGTCGTCATTCACTCGCCCATTTACATACACCGGTATCGATTTCTTAGGTCCGTTGATGGTGAAAGTTGGGAGAAGCTCCGCTAAACGTTGGATCTGCCTATTCACGTGTCTAACTACTCGTGCCGTCCATGTTGAGGTTGCTCACAGTCTATCTACGCCTTCATGCGTAAAGTGCGTTCGGCGTTTTGTCTGCCGTCGTGGAGCACCGGCCGAAGTATATACTGATAACGGTACTAATTTTCTGGGTGCCGAGCGTCTATTGAAAGAACAATTGAAGTTATTACACGGCGATTTGGCAGCGACATTCACCAACGCAGAAACCAAATGGCACTTCATACCTCCCGGAGCACCTCACATGGGCGGTGCTTGGGAAAGGATGGTGCGTTCAATAAAGTCTGCCATGGAATCGACCTATAACAGTGACCGGAAGCTGGACGACGAAGGCCTGGAAACGTTGGCCGTCGAAGCCGAAGGGATTGTGAACAGCAGACCACTCACCTACTTGCCTCTGGATGCTGCAGAAGGAGAATCGCTTACACCTAATCATTTCCTCCTCGGAAGTTCCAGAGGTGTTCGCCAACCTGCAGTTCCATTCAGTGACCCGGCAACTGCGGTGAAGAACTCCTGGACGCTAATACAACACCAACTCGACATTTTTTGGAAGCGATGGATTCGGGAATACCTCCCGATGTTGACGAAGCGGATGAAGTGGTTTGGAGAAGTTAGGCCCGTAGCCGTAGGAGATCTGGTACTCATAGTGGACGATACCCGGAGGAACGGATGGACTCGTGGACGAGTGAAGGAAGTCATAACTGCTAAAGACGGAAGAGTTCGGCAAGCTGTTATTCAGACTGCGAGGGGGTTATTGCGTAGACCGGTATCGAAATTGGCCGTGTTGGAGGTTGAGTCAGGTGGTAAAACTGGGACCAGTGGCCAGTGTTACGGGGGGGAGGATGTTGCTGCCAGCACTGCCCCGCGGTGTAACCGTAACTGAACGGTGTAGCTCCCGACAGGCTGTTATGTCATCCGTGGGAATGTCAGCCAACCGAATGACATACAGAAGCGAAAATTGTCACTTGTTCTTTGTAAACGTGGTGAAAGGGCATGCGAGTACGTGACAATGTGAAAACTTATAGGAGAATACTTGAATTTATTATTTCTTTAAACTATTTACAGCTGAACTTATAAGCTAACGTTAAAATCAAACTGAACTTAAACCTAAACAGTATCACAGTTGGTGATTATCACAGTGAGTTCGATATATTCTATTAGATACTAAATCTAACCTTAAAATTAAATATCACAGATAGGCAGCGTAGGCGAAAACTAAGGCAAGACAGTAAAAATCTCTTCGAGATTAGGCTCACCGAAATGTGTAAGTCTTACATGAATGAGCTAAAACTAAAACTAATTTGCTAATAAATTTGTAGCTTAAAGCTGTATACGCACCAACTACCGAGTTTGCGATCTGCTAAAGACTTCGGGAGAAGCCTCTTTGTTCTGGGAACAGCCGGGGTGGCCTCTGCTGTACATAGTAGCCGCCTCCATTCCACTCGGTCCATGGCTGTTTGCCTCCAGTTCCGCACTCTGCGTAGGGTCCGCAGATCGTCCTCCACTTGGTCGACCCACCTAGCTCGCTGCGCTCCACGTCTTCTTGTACCGGTCGGATGACTCTCGAGAACCATTTTAGTCGGGTTGCTATCCGACATCCTGATGACGTGACCCGCCCACCGTAGCCTCCCGATTTTCGCGGTATAGACGATGGTTGGTTCTCTCAGCAGCTGATGCAGCTCGTGGTTCATTCGCCTTCTCCAAGTCCCGTCTTCCATCTGCACTCCGCCGTAGATGGTACGCAACACCTTCCGTTCGAAAACTCCAAGGGCGCGTTGGTCCTCTGCACGTAGGGTCCATGTTTCGTGCCCATAGAGGACGACCGGTCTAATCAACGTTTTGTAGATGGTTAACTTCGTGTTACGGCGAACTTTATTCGATCGTAGAGTTCTGCGGAGTCCAAAGTAGGCACGATTTCCTGCCACAATGCGCCTCTGAATTTCTCTGCTGGTGTCGTTGTCGTCGGTCACCAGTGAGCCCAAGTACACGAATTCTTCAACCGCCTCGATTTCATCACCGTCGATATGAATTCGGGGTGGCGGGCGCGGTGATTCCTCCCTGGAGCCCTTTGCCATCATGTACTTTGTCTTCGACACATTAATGACTAATCCGATTCGCCTGGCTTCACTCTTTAGTCGGATGTACGTTTCCGCCATCGTCTCAAATTTACGAGCAATTATATCAATATCATCGGCGAAACCAAGCAGCTGAACGGACTTCGTGAGAATCGTCCCACTCGTGTTTATCCCCGCTCTTCTTATTACACCCTCCAAAGCAATGTTGAACAGCAAGCACGAAAGACCATCACCTTGCCGTAACCCTCTGCGAGTTTCGAAGGGACTCGAGAGTGTCCCTGATACTCGAACTACGCACATCACTCGATCCATCGTCGCCTTGATCAACCGTATCAGTTTATCCGGGAATCCGTATTCGTGCATAATCTGCCATAGCTGTTCTCGATCGATTGTATCATACGCCGATTTGAAATCGATGAACAAGTGATGTGTGGGCACGTTGTATTCGCGGCATTTCTGCAACACCTGGCGGATGGTGAACATCTGGTCCGTTGTAGCGCGTTCACCCATAAATCCAGCCTGATATTGCCCCACGAACTCTCTTGCAATCGGTGATAGACGGCGGCATAAAATTTGAGAGAGTATCTTGTAGGCAGCGCTCAGTAGTGTGATCGCGCGGTAGTTCCCGCAATCCAACTTGTCGCCCTTTTTGTAGATGGGACACACGATACCTTCCATCCATTCCTCCGGTAATACTTCCTCCTCCCAAATCTTGGTAATGACCCAGTGTAGTGCTCTCACCAGTGCTTCTCCACCGTATTTTAGAAGCTCGCTTGGTAGTTGATCTGCTCCAGCGGCTTTGTTGTTTTTCAACCGGCCAACCTCCTCCTCAATCTCTTGAAGGTCAGGGGCCGGAAGTCTTTCGTCCTGTGCACATACTCCTAGATCTGTTACCACGCCACCTTCGGTACTTGCAACGTCGCCATTGAGGTGCTCATCGTAATGCTGCCGCCACCTCTCGACCACCTCACGCTCGCTCGTGAGAATATTCCCGTGATTATCTCGGCACATGTCGGCTTGTGGCACAAAGCCTCTGTGCGAGCGGTTCAGCTTCTCGTAGAATTTTCGTGTGTCCTTAGCGCGGTATAGCTCTTCCATCGCTTCGCGATCTCGTTCTTCCTGCTGGCGCTTCTTCATCCGGAAGACTGAGTTCTGCCTGTTCCGCGCCTGTTTGTAACGTGCCTCATTCGCTCTCGTACGGTGTTGCAGCATTCTCGCCCATGCTGCATTCTTCTCGTTTTTCAACTGTTCACATTCGCCGTCGTACCAGTCGTTTCTGTGATTCGGAGTCGCGAAGCCTAGTGCTGTAGCCGAGGTACTACCTATGGCGGATCGGATGTCCCTCCAGCCATCTTCAAGTGTAGCTGCGCCAAGCTGCTCTTCCGTTGGTAGGGCCACTGCTAACTGCTGCGCGTAGTCTTGAGCCACTTCTACGTTACGAAGTTGCTCGATGTTGAGCCGCGGCGTTCGACTTCGACGCGTGGTGATAACTGTCGAAAGTTTTGAGCGCATGCATACAGCTACTAAGTAGTGATCCGAATCTATATTCGCACTGCGGTATGTGCGGACGTTGGTTATATCTGAGAAGAATTTACCGTCGATTAGAACGTGGTCGATTTGGTTTTCTGTTTGGTGGTCGGGTGATCTCCAGGTGGCTTTGTGGATATCTTTGCTGGGGAAGAAGGTGCTTCGGACTACCATACCACGGGAGGCTGCAAAGTTTACGCATCGCTGGCCGTTATCATTCGATACGGCGTGCAGGCTGTTTCGCCCGATTACCGGTCTGTACATTTCCTCCCTTCCTACCTGCGCGTTCATGTCGCCGACAACGATTTTCACGTCACGCGGCGAGCAACCATCGTATGTTTGCTCTAACTGCGCGTAGAACGCTTCTTTCTCGTCATCAGGTCTCCCTTCGTGTGGGCAGTGGACGTTGATGATGCTGTAGTTGAAGAAACGGCCCTTAACTCTCAACATGCACATTCTTGCGTTGATCGGCTGCCACCCGATCACACGTTGTCGCATCTTGCCCAACACTATAAAACCTGTTCCCAGTTCATTGGTGGTGCCACAGCTTTGGTAGAAGGTAGCCGCTCGATGCCCGCTTTTCCACACTTTCTGTCCAGTCCAACAAAGTTCCTGCAACGCCACGATGTCGAAGTTGCGGGGATGTAGTTCGTCGTAGATTATCCTGTCACATCCTGCGAAACCTAGTGACTTGCAATTCCATGTTCCAAGTTTCCAATCGTAGTCCTTATTTCGTCGCGTGGGTCTTTGCCGATTGTATCGAGTCGTATTTTCTCCTATGTTATTCGCAATGGGGATTTTTACGGGTGGCTTATTGGGCCTACGCCAACACTCCTGTCTCGCCGGAGGGCCATCGTGCCAGTTCTGTTTAACGTCCCAACCAACACTGGGACGACCACGCTGATGGGGCTACCACCTTGGATCTAGCTGGGCGTGGTGCAGCGTTTCTTACTCAGCCGCTGGATGCCAGAACAGACGCTGTTTGAGCCGCACCTCCTTGGTGAACAGACACTCGGATCGTACCTCCTCAATCTAGCTGAAGTCAGAAGGACAACAGTGCCCAAGCTGCACTACCAGCTAAGCACACAACTCTTAGCTGGCGGTCTTTGTCATCGCTTGACCCGTGGAAGCATGAGGTAGGAACTTGTGAGGACCAGAGCTATATTGGACGCTCTCCTTATCGACTCACCGTTTTGCAGCCCTAAATTTATGTACACCACTGTGTTTTGGTTCATTTTAATTTGTTTGTTTTTATATTTACTTTTTATTCGATATTTATTTAGTTAGAATGTAGGGAAATTATAACGCACATATTGTATCGGTGAGGCATTTGACCCCCAAGCTCCCCCACCACATGGCACACATCGACAGCAGCAGCAACAGCAGAACAATTGTTTGCGGTGTGTGGTGGCTATTTTGTTTTGGGTCGAGCCGAGCCAAAGGAGAAAGTGTCGAACCACGAATCGCGACGGACGCAACATTTTTAACTCCGCGAAAGACGTGCCGGAACAATTAATTAGTGCCGTTTTCGCGTTGTCCGTATAGGCTGGATGGTTGTTCCCAGTCTCGTCGGGAGTGAATTGTGAACAGTATTTCCCCCGAACATTTGTGCCGGCCCGTGGTTCGGGCACAGTGAATAGTGCTTAAAAGTGCTAGGGTGAGGACCACCGCCATTGCGCTGCGGTTCGCCAAGAGTCCAAAATCCCACCGTCTTCGCTACACGGGCTCAGTCAATAGAGCTTTGTCTCGCCCGTGTAGCTAATAGTCAAAGAAGACGAAGGCAGGTAAGGGGCAAAGGGGCGCACCGCCTGCGGTAGTAAAACTGCGGTTTCTACCGGGACAGGCTACTCGCCGTAGCAAGTCCCGGTAGAAACCGCAGTTTTACTACCGCAGGCGGTGCGCCCCTTTGCCCCTTACCTGCCTTCGTCTTCCTTGACTATTAGCTACACGGGCGAGACAAAGCTCTATTGACTGAGCCCGTGTAGCGAAGACGGTGGGATTTTGGACTCTTGGCGAACCGCAGCGCAATGGCGGTGGTCCTCACCCTAGCACTTTTAAGCACTATTCACTGTGCCCGAACCACGGGCCGGCACAAATGTTCGGGGGAAATACTGTTCACAATTCACTCCCGACGAGACTGGGAACAACCATCCAGCCTATACGGACAACGCGAAAACGGCACTAATTAATTGTTACGGCACGTCTTTCGCGGAGTTAAAAATGTTGCGTCCGTCGCGATTCGTGGTTCGACACTTTCTCCTTTGACTCGGCTCGACCCAAAACAAAATAGCCACCACACACCGCAAACAATTGTTCTGCTGTTGCTGCTGCTGTCGATGTGTGCCATGTGGTGGGGGAGCTTGGGGGTCAAATGCCTCACCGATACAATATGTGCGTTATAATTTCCCTACATTCTAACTAAATAAATATCGAATAAAAAGTAAATATAAAAACAAACAAATTAAAATGAACCAAAACACAGTGGTGTACATAAATTTAGGACAAAATTGTAACCACGGGTTACAATCTCGCCCACACCGAGGAGAAAAAAAAAGTGAACAATTTTTTTTTTTAACTAGCCCTAACACCTAACACCGATAACAATAATAATGAAACGAATTAAAAGAAAATAATTTACCATGAAAATAAATAAAAATAAAATAAAGTGTAAAAAAAAAATCTGCCTAACCTAACCACACAAAGACATTTTCCACAGATTAAAATGTAACAAAGACACAATCAGGGATCGACCGAACAAAAACAAAAAGCTTAATCGGTACATCGTCTCGTGGTTGTTCTGCAGACAAGGACTGGGACCCGTCGCTATTAACGGCACCAGACCACCCTCGGACACATCCGGTTCTCAATGGGAGAGCTAAGAATCTTCAACTCCCCCAGACCAATTCGGGATAACACTCAAAACAACCTGACTTCCTAAAACCCTGCTAGCCTCCGGTCGGAAGTAGCGTAGCAGAGGAACGGTTGTCATGGTCTTGTTTTGTTTTGTTTTGTTATTTTTTTCTTTTGACGTCCACTATTCCCGTCCTGACGGTATTTATACTTTCTCAACATATGGGGTTCTAATTCCATCCACATTCATCCAAAATGTATCACTCATTCATCCCAATCACTGGCCTACGCGTACACACAATCACACAAGACATTTGAATGAACACCCCGCCATTTCTCACACTTTCATTCATCCTCATACACTCTCATTATTTTCACTCATACAATACATTTTCTCACTCATACAGCACACAAAATACCAAAACAAACGGGCAATGGACGCAAGGTATTGTCTTTTACGCTACAAGTAATTCCTTTCCCAAGGATACTTGAGCAAGACACCGAACGTGAATGCAGATCAATTACGAGCTGATTCCGTAGGGAATCAGTCGAATTTCCCTGATTCTGGCAGATAAAAACAATGAAGAATAAACAAATTAAAAAGGTTAAAATTGGTGTTGTCATCTATGCGCGGGAAATGAACTTGAAGATAATTCTAGTGTACAGGTGCGCATACATAGATGACCTCCCGAATGGATCCACGGTCGTGGTTTGAGTCCTTCCGGCAGAAGGAAGATTTAGTTGGGGTGTTGATAGTGAATTTGAGGTGATGAACCCTAGAGGTTCACAACCTCGAAGAGTTGTCAGGTGCCGGGAGATTTAGGTGTCGGCTCCTGAGGAAAGAAGATGATTGCCAGCGTGAAGTGATGCGTGATGCTCCCGGATCCATCGATCTTCGGAAGCTCCCAAGTGAGCAACCTGGTGAAGTCGATATG
Organism: Aedes albopictus; assembly: GCF_035046485.1. NCBI lineage: Eukaryota > Metazoa > Arthropoda > Insecta > Diptera > Culicidae > Aedes > Aedes albopictus. Next base: position 170,922,432 of record NC_085138.1, read on the forward strand.
GTGGATCCGAGGAGCTCCTAGGATATTTTATATTCACGCTGGCTTGGGAAAATTTGCTGTCTCCCTCCAACGGCTCAATCAGGCTGTGGGCGACACCATCCTTCTTCAGGTGAGTATTGTGATTAAAGATAGTGTACTAACCAGTGTGTCCTAGTGGTGACAACCGTAGTTGTCAAGCCAGGGTTTGACAGTCTTGGGCTGCCGCTAAGATTCAGGAATCGGACACTCACTCTGGTGTTCCACTAGATTTTCTCACAATTCTCACGCTGAATATGATGTTTACTTGCAGGTCATCGTTGAGCAATATGCAAGCAACAGATGCCTGGATCAAAATAATTGAAAAGTTTATAAATTTGAAGTGAAATTTAATATTCACTCTCACTGTACCAATTTGGGAAAATTTGCTATGAAATTTTGATTGGGAAATTATATTTGAAGAATTGGTACAGATAGGAGCTACGGGAATTTTCCTTTGAAGAATTACAGAGATGAGATTTCCGACCGGTATAGTTGGATCTAATCCCATTATGCAAACAATAAGGGCATCGAGAAGCTTCAAATCCCTTAAATCCACACAGTACGCAGAAAACACGCTTGGGCTTTGAACACTTTTCATGTTCATGCCCCTGCATTCCGCAGTTGTAGCACACTCCCAAGTGTGGCGGACGGTGTTTGTCCACCAGGGAGCTCAAACATATTATGCCTTCTTGTCGCGACTGTGGGGATTTAGGGATTGGGCTAGCCTTCTCTCGGAGATTTCTGTCGGGTCGACCTCCTGTTTCTTTGAAACGAAGAGGTGGAGGTCTATTTCGTTTTGGTGACGATGGAGGGCTATTCTTGTTGTAGAATACCCTTGGTTTGTACCCATTTCCATTGTCACGAAGTTGTTGTTGCTGCTGGCTTTGTTTATAACCATCATATGCAGGCTTACTTGAAATTGTAGATGCTTCCTTGGGAACTCCAAATACTTTCTGGTAAATGGAGGTTTTGGAAGCATCAATGGTCTTTCCGATGAGCATCAACTCGGACAAGGTATTCACCGGCTTAAAGACGAGTACCTGTTTGTAATCAGGCCTCAGGTTTCGCTTGAGGATGTCTAGCTTCTCGTGGGAACTTAGCGGCGCAGGCATAGCACGGAAGATCTTCTCCATCTCAAGATAAAAATCTTGGAAGGATTCATTCCTCTGCTGTCGCCGCTGAGACGCTTTCATCCTCAGCGCAGCATCAAGTTCCGGGTGCACGAAGTTCGCCTTCAACTCGCACACCAGGTGGGTGGGGCCGCCGCTGATAACCGGTGATCTCTACCGATGCTAAGCTTCTCGGTTGATGCGGAAGCGCGAAATTCGGAAGAGTAGGCTGTTGGTGAAAGTTCTGGGAATTGTGCGAAAGTCCGAGATTCTCAAAACTTTTGGAATTGTCCGGATTACGATAGTCAAAACGTCTTTGAAATGGTTGATTGGGTAGTCCAAAGTTCTTGCTAGAAGTTTGCTTCTGCAGGTTCTCCGGAGTACCCAAACCTTCTAACGCTTGCTGATCAAAATCAGGCAAATCCGGTAGATCGGGACTTTGTTGCACTCGAAGAACTTGCGCATCTACCGGCAAACTCGGAGAGTTTACGTTAGGAATGATTTTGTTGACGATGTCCTGTAACTCAGAAATCTTCTCGCGAAGTGTTTGCACTTCGCGGTTAGTTTTCTGTAGTCCGGATGCAATCGTACCAATGGACGCAAGGCCGCTACCTAGTTTTCTAACTACATCTTCAAGTGAATCCACTCTGGATGCAGTCCTAGTTTCGCTTTGATTGATTTGCTCTTGCGTCCTTTTGATCTCCGCCCTTATGTCAAGTAAGACATCGCGAATTTCTTCGCCCACCGCCTGATTGGAGGATGCTTCAACGATGGGAAGTTGGTTTCCTTTCGGTGAAACATCCTTTCCCGCGGCAATTTGAGTCAACAAATCCTCCACATCATCTTCTTTGTCTTCCTCGGTTGGCGTGAGGGGAGGCACCAAACTATTCGCGAAGTGGTAGTTATGGAGGGCTACCACATCGCTCAACAAATCTACAAAGGCCTCATTGGCCTCCCCCACGACATAGTTTTTGACGATTTGGAGCCGAGCACCCAGATGGAGCAGTCTGCTCCGGTAAACCTCCTTATTCGGACACCTGTACCCCAAATCCTCCTTCATGGACTCAAATTTGCCACGACAAAGCTCCAATTCAGCGTCAATATCCCCTTTAAAGGAGCGGACAGTGGTCTCGGAGCATTTCTGCTCACTGACCAATAACGCTTGCAGTTGACGACGCTTTTTGGAACTGGATTGACCCGATTCAGGAGGGACGACAACACCGCGGGAGTTCAATTCAAAGTCGATTTCGTCAGGTTCTAAGTGATCGGCACGCAAAAGGAAGTAGGCGACGTTGAACTCCCCCAACGTCAACATGTCGATCGGCATTTTGACGAATGAGCAACACAAATTTTCAAAATGTGGACGAAATCAAAACTTACCAACTGTTTCGTTAGTATAAATACGGTGAGGAACCAATTTTCGACTTACTGACGGTTCCAAAATGGTTCTCGGTCACCAGGTTGCGTCAAATGCTATCCCAAATCGGCCCAGAAGAATCAAAAATCCCGCCCTGAGAACAAAGAAACCCAAAATGCACCAATTCGTTCTGCAGACGAGACGAATAACCGATTTAGGACACAAAACAACAAAATAAAATAAAATGAACGACCACGCGACTGTGGAAAATATCCCCACCACTGCGTTTATTCCACCCAAAATCCAAATTTTGGTGGAAGTACCCGTCGCTCAGTGAGAAAAATCGAAGATTTTTCGTCAAATTTACGTTGGGCGCCAATTGTGAAAAACTACGTCATGGGGGAGGCCAATAAGGCTTTTGTCGATTTGTTGGGCGACGTAGTAGCCCTTTATAACTATCATTTCGGTAATAGCGTGGCGCCTCCTCCCACGCCAACGAGCGTCGACCAAGGACGTAGCCAGGGAGGAGGATAAGGTCAGACGTAGATAATAGAGTTTTAATTGAAATATTTCTTTTTCCCAAATTTCACCCATCCGAAATCCAAAGTTTATTGGAAGTACCCTGCTCCGAGCCGCCCTGCCGGGCAAGTGCAGGTAAGGGCAAGAAAGTATTTCTTACATGTTTTGGATAAGTACGACTGGAATATATTTATTCCGGAATGCTAGCTTTCTTGGACTTGAGTAAATCAAAAGGTTTAATAAAAAGCCGAAACGTCAAGAAAAGCAAAACTAGCCGTTTTGAATTACCCAAGCCAGCATTCCGAAATTTGATTGGGGAGCGTCCATAATTGACGTAGCATTTTCGGGCCGACTTTTTACTCCCCCTCCCCCCACGAAGCATATTTTCCCATACCTAATACATGGCTCGTCACACAATCCTAGACACCCCCTCCCATCTAAAAAGATACGCCATTTATGGACACTCCCTTGTTATATGGTACATTTTGTTCCGGGCTTAGGGACGAAACTTCGAAAGACAAAATGTCGAATGCCAAAAGGTCGAAGGAGGGAGTTTCAGGAATATTCAGAGGATTTGAGCAGGTTTTAGAGATGCTACAGGGCGTTTTCGAAGGTCAGAGGTACGTTACAACGGGTTACAGGGGGGGGGGGGGGATTGGTTCAGAGCTGTTTCAGGAATTCTCAGGAATTTCATCGGGTTTCGAAAGTGTTACATGGGCGTTTTGGAAGTTTTGAAGGTCTCAGTTGCGTTACGGGGGTCCAAGATTGTTACAAGAAACTTTCAGAAGTATTTCAGGAAGTTATAGAGATTTCTCTTCGAGTTGCAGAGGTATTATGGGGGATCTAAAAGGTTCTTAGGGGCCGTGCACAAATTACGTCACGCTTTTAGGGGGGAGGGGGGTTTTGCAGAACGTGACGACCCATACAAAAAATATTGAGGTCCCATACAAAAAGTGTGACATAGGGGGGGGGGGGGGGGAGGGGAATTGAAAAAGGTCGATTTTAGCGTGACATAATTTGTGTATCACCCCTTAGGATCATGACAGGGGGTTTTGAGGAGGCTTCAAACAAACATTGAATTTATCACATGGTAGTACATTTCATTCAAACACAGAAATTATGCATGTAGATCCGATGATTTATGATCAAGTTAATTTTTAGAGAACCTTAAATAGTCCTCAGTCTCTATCACTCCTGAACGCACTCTAAATTCCAATCGCTGCTTCATTCGCGTAAAAAACCCTACCACTAATCTTAGTTACTCAAAATTCTTTGAACATAATCAAATTTCATTAAGGTAGCGTAACCTAAATGGGTCTTATCTAAATGGAAGTTCCAGTGTACAGTGGTGTCATCGAGGTGTCTCCGAAATTACCTTTTATATTTTTTAATTTTTCACGCTGTCATACATGTAAGAAAATAGATTATTAGTGAAACTAGGAATTGTTTGCGCATTACTGGATATAAGAATTCTGCCCTCATGGATTAGTTAATCAAAAATTCCTCCATGGATGCCTGGGAGAAATCTTCCAGGAAGTTTTAAAGTAATTCTACTAGGCATGCCTTCGAAGATTTCTCAGAGAATTCCTTCGAGTGCTCTTCTAGGGATTTCTTAAAAACATTCTTAGTTTCCTTTGGAGTTTCCTCAAATGTTTTCCATAGTTTATCAAAGAAATTAACTCAATAATTTCTGTATAAAGCGTTTTCTTTATGAAAAATTGCTTCAGAAACTCATTATGAGATTTTACAAAAAAAATTATTCAATAATTTCTAAAAGAAATTTTCCAAAATATCTTACTGGATTTTAGCAGATTATTGTTTTGATATTTACCAATGTTTTCTTCAGCAACTCCTCCAGTAGTGGTTTTTTTCAGAAATTCAAGAGGTTTCTTTCTGGAGAAATATTTATAGAAACCCTAGGTTAAATTTCTTAAAAAAATATTGAAGAATCAGCAAGGAAATTCTTAGAGAAATCTTTAATTAAAATTGTTGTTAAATTTCTGAAAATGTTCCTGGTGCAATCTGAATCTGAAAAAAAAATCTGTAGAAAAACGCAAAGATGAGCATTTTTAAAGATCCCCGAAAAATTACTCTTGAGATATTTCTAAATCAAGAATTCCTAGGAAATACGTCTGAATAAATTTCGTTAAGAATACGTGGAGATATCATTGGCATTATCTCAGAGAAAATATTAGAGGTAACTTTCTACTCCTGCAAGAATCACTGGAGAAAATGCAGGATGTTCTAGATGAATCTCTGACGAAATTTCTCGAGAAATTCATGGGATAATTTTCAAAGAAATCTCTACAGAAATTCCTAAACAAATCTATGGTGGACTTCCCAAACATATGTATGAAGGAATGTTCGAACAATTTTCGGAAGAAACCACTGGAAGAATTTATGAAAGCACCTTTGAGCGAAATTTTAAGAGAATACCTGTTGAAAATTCTGAAGGAATCTTTGGAGAATTTCCCGATGAGCCCGAAGAAGAATTTCTAAAGTTATTCCTGGTTGAGTTTCAGGAATCCATCAAAAACTACCTTAAATAATTCTTGGAGATACTCTTAAGAAGTTTATGATGGAATACCTGAGTTCCTTGAGAAATTTCTACAAGTTTGTTTTTAATACTCATGCGATTGCGTCAGAAATATATCCTGGGATTTTTTTACTTGCAGAAATTGTTACACATATTGCAGGATTTTGTTTTCCAGAAGTTCTTCCAGAAATTGCTCGAAAAAAAACTGAGAAAATTCTTGAAAAAATCGCTGAGGAAATTTTTGTAATCACTGGAGGATTTAAAGGAATACTTAAAAAAATTCCTGGTAATATCTTTGGAGATTACCAGAAGAAATTCTTGAAAATTTTCTGGGGAGATTCTTGGCCAAAAATCCCTGAATAAATTTCTGAAGTTATCTCTGGAAGAATACCGGGATGAATATCTGAGGTAATATCTGAAAAAACTCTTTAAGATACTTTCCAAGCTCCTAGAAAAAAAAAAACGAGACACTTATGAATGAACTGTGGAAGTTATTCCAAGTAAAAATTGTTTGATTAGTTTTCTGCATGTTTTCCTGAATATGTGTGAAGAAATTGCAGATAAGGTTACTAATTGAATTCTTGAAGAATTCCCTTTACAACTTTGTGAGGGAACCCTGGGGGATTTTTTGAAGGGATCCTCTAGAAAAATTTCCTATACAATGTCTTAAAGCATAAGAGCACTTGTAGAAATTTCTAAAGCAAATCACGATGAAAAAAAAAACAAATAAGGGAACTTACGTATTCTCGTCATGGTTTGGTCAAAAGTTTTGTTCTCTTCGTCATGGGGGGTTTTTTTTGAAACCTGTAAGTCTCAGAGTTGGCCTCAAATCCTTCCCAACCAAGCTGAGATATATGCCAAAATTTCAGGCAATTCGGCCCACAAAAACCCCCTATGACGAAGAGAGCAAACCTGCCGATAATACCCATCGTCACCCTACATGGAGTAGTTGTTTAAAGAATCACTGAACAAATTTTCGATTTTTTTTGTGAAAGATTTATTGAAAAAATACCGGGAAGATCTGTAAGAGCCTCTTCGGGTATTAATCTAATCTAATCTAATCTAATCTAATACAAACGCAGCCAGTACGAGAAAGCATCCTGGAAAGTAATTAGGTAAGATTAGGCCCAATTACTTTTCTTGTCAATATTGAGGCTTGCAGCATATCAAAGATATGACACAAGCGTCAAAGCGGCCAGGCCTACTGCGTTGTATTTGCCGCAAAGATGATTCTTCGAAGTGCCTCGAGTTTGGAACGTTTGTTCTTTCGTCGAAACAGTTCTCGAATCTACAGGGGAGGAAGGATGCGTGGACATACCGTACCAAACGCTCCAGATGTTAGTATGTTATAAGATATATAGGAATGTACATTGTATGCCAAATAATGAATATAGGAAAGGTCTCACCCATTTGCTTTTCCAATCCGATTTGGAGTCTTCAACTTTGAATGTCTCTTTGCTCCCCGCAAGAAGCCGTGGATAGTTTTCCTCTTCCTTTGTTAATTTCCGTACCGCCACAGTTATTCCTGGGAAAATCTTTGATAACGTTCATGTTTTCTTCTTATAACGCCATCCACGTTCTTGAAAATGCACAAGACATTTCGATGTGACTGGCCCCCACCAAATCATTGATTCAAGAAACGGAACACTGACAAAAACAAATTTTCCTCTGCTCGCCACTTCTTCAGAACCGGCACGTAATTAATCAATTCCACCAAAATCCATCAGTGTGGAATCCTTCACACAACTATTTCAGTTAGCAGCTAAATATCTTACTTGATTATTCTCAATCGAAATAAATTTACGCACACTGATAACGGAACGATAACCAAATTATGTCAGCCAAGCAACACTGGCTAGAAGACCGAAAAACTGCAAAACACATGTGGGGATGGAAATAATCCTTCACACTGCTACGTGGAAAGAACTTCATGTAACATACGGCACTAAGAAAATACACCACAACTTTGCGAGAAATCAAATAATCCGGATGGTATAGCACCGACCGAAATACCAGCGGATCGAAGAAAGATTGCTACTGATAAATTCTGCATATTCTGATTACCAATCACTTTTACCACACTTTTGAAAACCTGCCGGATGGCGTAGCACTGCTACACTGCTAGCCGTTTCCAATCGGCCGGCCGATTCGCGAGACCGAAGAAAAACGTGACAGACGACGTGTACACAACCAGTCGCGCGCACAGCCTACTCCGAACTCTTCTGTAAGAGCCTCTTCGGGTATTAATAGGAAAATTTGCTAATAATACTTGGAATATTTTTTTGCAGGAATTGGGTTGTTTAGTGAATAAAATATTGCTATTTTCTATAGCCTAATCGAAAGAGCTCATTTTTCTGAGTATAACGTGATTTAATTGGATTCCAACACCTTTGTTTTGATGGTTAAATCAACAAAACAGTTTTAATTTTCGTGGATAGTGTTGCCGCTAGCAGCCCTGCCTCAAGCGTGCTGTCGGGAGACCTCTCTTAGCTAAACCGCGAAGCTGATCTGTCGATAGGAGATATGACAGAACCGTGGACAGAACGTAGGCGTGTGACCATGACGAATCAGATTTCGAGGAAGTCAATGGTGAAGAGTAGCAAATTGTGCAACGAGTAATTGAAATCTACCAGATTTGTGAGCTTTCCAACTTTGTTCAAAACTTATTATTGTTGAATTAATTGAGTACTGTAAGTTGTCATGAATTCGAAACCTAAATTGTTTAAAATCCTACTTAAAATCTATTAAAATTACAGTTTTTGAAGGGGTTAAAACCTAAAGCCTAAAGTTAGTAGTTAAAACCATATTTCTACTTAAAAGTAAGTTGTTATAACATGCAATTGAACTGTATTATTACTTTATCCTAATACACAACTCGATTTACAGCTAAGATCAGGCTAGCTGAATCGGGTCGAGCAGTGATAATTTGATCACGCACATACACTGAAAGTGTAAGTAGACATGCAAATGTAAAATCCCCCAACCTCCGACTTGTAATAATCGAATACATTTACAGTTTAAAGCTGTACTGCACCAACTATCGTGTTTTTTGTGCTGCTGAGAACACAGTGTCTCGTGCCTATCTCTGCTCCCCGTCAACAGAGCTTTAAAACTTTCACCACTATGAGTGCTGACAAGTCGCCGGACGCCGAACGAGCGGTAGGATGCGTTAAATGCTCGCGCCCCGATTCGTTCGACAACTTTGTACAATGCGACCAGTGTGATGGCTGGTGGCACATGCGCTGTGCAGGAGTTACAAACTCCGTTTCGGAACGGCCGTGGACTTGTTCAACTTGTCTGCCATTGAGTGTTTCATCGTCTAGCAGTAACGCTGCTCGTATAGCACTACGACTAAAGAAAATCGAAGAGGAGCGCGCGATCCAGCGCCTCGAATGGGAGGCAGAGAAAAGAGCCTTCGAACTGGAGAAAAGGGCCTTCGAACACGAGAAAAAGGCCGTGCAGGAAAAATATAGGCTGCTGGAAGAGCAGCTAGCGGAACGAGCGGGCGGATCTCGACGAAGCCAAGTGAGCCGGCGCTCAAGCATGCAGCGGGTTATTTCCTGGGTCGAAAATCTTTCCACTAATCCGGAATTGGAAGGCGCCGTCGGCGGAGCGGTCCCGAGGAAACTCGAAACAGAGGGCGCCGTTAATCGAACGGGCCAGGGAAAAGAATTAGAAGATCGACCATCGTACGGTGTATCAGCAGGTAACGAGGTCTCACCCGAATGCCACAAGCCACCAAACGTAGGACAGCAGCCGCAGGAATCGAATGCGAATCCAGCGCCACAGTCGGCGCGGTTGGATGCCCAGGATGGACGATTGCAGCTCAACGGGAATCAGCAGCGGAACACTGGCGTGTTTGCTAAAACGCTTCCGAGCAGTCTGTATCCGAATTTCCAAGGTCGTACGAACACGACCGATGGTAACGTATCTGCCCCTGCACCCCCTGTAATGCCACCAGGTAAGCTACCAACCAGTAATAAAATCCATGCCAATCTACCCGCTCAAACGAGCGACGACCCGTACGGAAGTCTTCTAGCCAGACTAGGGTCTTTCAGTGTGTCTCCCAACAATGTGAGTCCACAGCCACCTTTTGTGACCGAGTCTGTCATACAAGACCATGTCACTCCTATCGTTTCTTTCCCCCCACCAGTTACGGAAAGAAACGAGAATATGCTAGGGCAAACAGTCAATACAGATTATGTCAATAACAGTCAATCAAATGCGCCGTTCCCTCGTACGACAGTTACTGTGCCTGACCATGCACCTTCCCCCTCGCAGTTAGCCGCGCGCCACGTTATGCCTCGCGATCTACCCCCGTTCTCTGGTGATCCCGCGGACTGGCCGATATTTATAAGTGCATTCGAAAATACAACCGTCGCGTGTGGATACTCGAGAGTGGAAAATCTAGCAAGACTGCAGCGTTGTTTAAAGGGTGCCGCATATGAATCGGTTAGAAGTCGTCTTCTTCTACCAGAATCAGTGCCGCAGGTTATCAGTACGTTACAACTCCTATATGGACGACCGGAGCTGCTAATCAACGTATTGCTGGACAAGGTGCGGTCAACTCCCGCGCCAAGGGCCGAGAAGCTGGAGACGCTAATTGAGTTCGGTATGGCCGTGCAAAGTTTGTGCGATCATCTAGTAGCAGCTGGTCAACAGTCTCACCTGACAAGCCCTTATCTGTTGATGGAACTCGTAGAGAAACTCCCTGCTCACGTGAAGATGGAATGGGCGAGTTATATGCAGCGCTTCCCAGATGTGAACCTGAAGACGTTTGGGGACTTCATGAGTGCAATGGTGATTTCGGCAAGCAAGGTGACATTGTACACAGGCGCGAGTTTCACAAGTACCGCGGACAGATCAAAAACAAAACCCAGAGGATCAATCAACACCCACATAAGTGAGCCGGAAATTCACAGACCAAGCCAGTGCTGTGTGTGCAAAGAACTCGGGCACTGTGTTCGGGAATGTGATACGTTCAATGCGTTCTCTGTTGACGAACGCTGGAAAGCTGTTCAAACTCACGAGCTCTGCCGTAATTGTTTGAACGCTCACGGATCACGGAATTGTCGGAATGCCAGGCAATGTGGAATCAACGGATGCACGTACCGTCATCATCGCTTACTGCATTCGAACCGCAGTAACCGAACTACGAACGCAAATCCAGCTCTTAACATGGACTCGGCTGGAAACCATACGCACCGTTTAGACAATCAATCCCTACTCTTTCGTATTTTGCCCGTAACGCTTCATGGACCCTCGAAGAAAATAAAGACGTACGCCTTCCTCGATGACGGGTCGCACCTTACACTCATAGAAGATCAACTTGCAAAGGACCTCGGTGTAGAAGGTAAAACTATTCCGCTTTGCCTGACCTGGACAGGAGATGTCTCACGGTTGGAACCAAATTCGAAGCAGATACAACTGGGAGTTTCCGGAGTCGATGGTAGGAGTCAACAGAAGTTGAGCGACGTCCGCACCGTAAAAAAACTCGCGCTTCCTGGTCAAACGCTACGAATGGAAGATCTTGGAAGCACTTTCAATCATCTGAAGGGTTTGCCCATATCTGGGTACGAAGACGCTGTGCCCCGTTTGTTGATAGGAGTCAATAACTTGCACCTCACCGTTCCGTTAAAAGTGAAAGAAGGACGTGTCAGTGAACCCGTGGCTGTAAAAACCCGTCTCGGCTGGTGTGTATATGGAGGAAGCAGTAATCGATTATCTACTTCACTGAACATTCACGCGTGCCAGTGTAGTAACGACGGGGACTTGCACGAGTTGGTGAAGAGCTATTTCACCCTTGAGGACGTCGGAGTGAGTTCAACCAAAGTATTGATGTCCGCAGAAGATAAAAGAGCGCAACAACTGCTTCAAGAAACAACCGTACGAATCGGCGAAAGGTATGAGACTGGACTGTTGTGGAAGCGCGATGAAGTCGAGTTTCCCGATAGCTATGGAATGGCGATGCGTAGATTGGAATGCCTGGAGCGTCGAATGAGTAAGAATCACTCCCTGAAGGAAACCTTTATTCGTCAAATAGAAGAATACCAGCAGAAGGGTTATGCACATCGAGTTAGTGATGAAGAGATGAAGCAAGCGGATCTCAAGCGGGTCTGGTATCTGCCGCTCGGAGCAGTGGTAAATCCAAAGAAACCAGAAAAAGTGCGGCTAATCTGGGATGCAGCAGCGGTTGTGGATGGGATCTCTTTAAACTCAATGCTCTTGAAGGGTCCAGATCAGTTGGCGTCGTTAACAGGAGTATTATTCCGGTTTCGGCAGTACAAGGTGGCGGTATCGTCCGATATAAGGGAGATGTTCCATCAAATAAGAATCAGAGCAGCCGATCGACACTCTCAACGATTTCTGTGGCGAGATGATCCATCAATGCCTGCTGAGGTTTTCATTATGGACGTCGCGACATTTGGTTCTACTTGCTCGCCTGCATCAGCCCAGTACGTCAAGAACCTGAATGCAGCGGAGTATGCGGAGAAGTACCCGAAAGCTGCAGAAGATATTGTCAACAACACATACGTGGACGACTACTTGGCGAGCTTTGAAAGCAAAACAGAAGCAACTGATATTGCTGTACAAGTTCGAGCAATACAACAGGCAGGAGGATTCTCACTACGAAACTGGCAGTCCAATAGCGTCGAAGTAATCCAAGGTCTAGGCGAACCTTCGGCGGCAAGCGGAATGCATTCGTTTCAAGACAAAAGCCAGGCGTATGAGCGCATATTGGGCATGCTCTGGCTCACTGATGAAGATGTGTTAAGCTTTAGCACACAGCTGAAGGACGACGTGCAGCAAATCATCTATGGTGACTCAAATCCAACAAAAAGACAAGTGCTTCGATGTTTAATGAGTTTCTTTGATCCTTTGGGATTGTTGGGTTTCCTCCTAGTGCACGGTAAAATACTACTGCAGGATATCTGGCGAGCGGGTACCCAGTGGGATCAGGAGGTTGAAGAAGAACACCGGAATCGATGGAGAGATTGGATTTCGCTGTTACAGCAGATTTCAACAATCAAACTGCCCAGATGCTATTTTCCTGAGGCAACACGACTACACTATCAGCGATTGCAGCTACACATATTTGTGGACGCCAGCGAGGCCGCTTACGCTGCCGTCGCGTACTTCCGGATCGTCGATCCAGATGGAATCGTTCGATGTGCATTGGTATCAGCAAAAACAAAAGTGGCACCATTAAAGCCGCTGTCCATACCTCGGTTAGAGCTACAAGCAGCAGTTCTCGGAACTCGCTTGATGCGTTTCGTCGAGGAAGCTCACACCATGGTGATAACACAACGGTTTTTTTGGTCAGACTCTTCCACCGTTCTGGCATGGCTTAAGGCAGATCCCAGAAAATACAAGCAATACGTGGCCTGTCGAATCGGCGAAATTCTGTCTGTCACCGAAGTGAACGAGTGGCAATGGGTTCCTACGAAATTGAATCCTGCGGATTTGGCAACAAAATGGGGAAGTGGCCCTTCGCTGGACGCTGAAGGTGTATGGTTTAATGGACCGGATTTTTTGCTGAAACCTTGCGAAGAATAGCCCAAACAGAATACACTCCAACGGTCCGTGGATGTGGAATTGCGTACATGTAATGTACATACCGATGCTGCAGTGCGGTTGCCAATAATCGAGTATGAGCGGTTTTCAAAATGGGAGAGGCTGCATCGAGCTACAGCCTACGTACACAGGTACGTGGGAAACCTAAAACGGAAATCTCTAGGCGTCCTGCGGAGTAGCAGATACCTCACTCAAGCGGAGCTTCAGTTAGCCGAGAAAACGTTGGTCACAGGAGCCCAGTGGCAGGAATATCCATCAGAGATGGTAGTACTCCAGCGTAACCGAAGTCGTCCAGAAGCGGAGAAAGAGAGTTTGAATAGACAAAGCGTATTGTATCAGTTAACACCGTTTGTCGACGAAGAAGGCGTATTACGGATAGATGGCAGAATCGGAGCGGCGAAGAACGTGTGCAACAATATGAAGTTTCCAGCCATTCTACCAAGAAAACATCGGATTTCTGAGCTCATCGTGGACCTGTTCCATCGGAAGTACCATCATGCGAATTCGGAAACGGTAGTGAATGAGATTCGGCAGCAGTACTACATCCCGCGGCTCAGGACGGTAGTTCGGAAGGTTGTCAACGGATGCCCAGTGTGCAAAGAACGTAGAGCAGTTCCACACGTACCCCGCATGGCTTCACTTCCACCAGCTCGCCTAGCGACCTTCACCAGGCCCTTCACATACGTTGGCCTGGACTATTTTGGGCCATTGGTGGTTAAAGTAGGTCGTGGTAATGCGAAAAGGTGGATAGCGCTTTTTACCTGCCTTACCATTCGCGCTGTACATTGTGAAGTCGTGAATAGTTTATCCACTGACGCATGCATCAAAGCTATACGTCGCTTTGTGTGCCGTCGCGGCGCGCCAGCAGAAATATATTCGGATAACGGCACCAACTTCCAGGGTGTCGAACGAATTTTGATGAAAGAAATACAACTTGGTGTTGCCGCAACTCTTACCAACACCACAACCAAATGGCTCTTCATTCCTCCCGCCTCCCCTCACATGGGTGGGGCATGGGAACGTATGGTTCGTTCGGTTAAGCAAGCTATGATGGGAGCCTATCGCTGCGACAGAAAACTGGATGATGAGTCCTTGCTTACTTTCGTCCTCGAAGCAGAGAACATCGTTAACAGCCGTCCTCTAACTTATCTTCCCCTGGACTCGGCAGAGAGTGAGGCGTTAACACCCAATCATTTTTTGTTGGGGAGCTCTTCTGGAGTACGGCAGCCTAGTGTGGACCCTAACGCTGACCCGGTAGCGATAAGGAATTCTTGGAACATGATCAAACTTCAGCTGGACCGCTTTTGGACTCGGTGGATAAAAGAGATGCTGCCAACTCTAACAAGGAGGACTAAATGGTTCGGTGAGCAAAAGGCGATAGCAGTAGGAGATCTGGTGCTAATTGTTGACGGCGGGAACAGAAACAGCTGGACAAGAGGACGAGTGCAAGAAGTCATACCAGGAAGCGACGGCCGGGTTCGCCAGGCAATAGTAAGAACTGCGAGGGGATGTCTGCGTAGACCTGTGGCTAAACTAGCAATTCTTGATATATTGGATGGTGGTAAGACTGGCACTGGTGGCCAGCATTACGGGGGGGAGGATGTTGCCGCTAGCAGCCCTGCCTCAAGCGTGCTGTCGGGAGACCTCTCTTAGCTAAACCGCGAAGCTGATCTGTCGATAGGAGATATGACAGAACCGTGGACAGAACGTAGGCGTGTGACCATGACGAATCAGATTTCGAGGAAGTCAATGGTGAAGAGTAGCAAATTGTGCAACGAGTAATTGAAATCTACCAGATTTGTGAGCTTTCCAACTTTGTTCGAAACTTATTATTGTTGAATTAATTGAGTACTGTAAGTTGTCATGAATTCGAAACCTAAATTGTTTAAAATCCTACTTAAAATCTATTAAAATTACAGTTTTTGAAGGGGTTAAAACCTAAAGCCTAAAGTTAGTAGTTAAAACCATATTTCTACTTAAAAGTAAGTTGTTATAACATGCAATTGAACTGTATTATTACTTTATCCTAATACACAACTCGATTTACAGCTAAGATCAGGCTAGCTGAATCGGGTCGAGCAGTGATAATTTGATCACGCACATACACTGAAAGTGTAAGTAGACATGCAAATGTAAAATCCCCCAACCTCCGACTTGTAATAATCGAATACATTTACAGTTTAAAGCTGTACTGCACCAACTATCGTGTTTTTTGTGCTGCTGAGAACACAGTGTCTCGTGCCTATCTCTGCTCCCCGTCAACAGATAGAATGACAGTTCAATCGCTAAAGTGACAGTTCGACCCGAACAAAAAAAAAATCCCCATACAAACTTTAAATGCATTTTAAAAATAGTTCCCGGACTCCAAAAAATATGAAATTTTGGATTTCGACTAAGTTTTGGGCGGAGAATCTGATTATGAAATAATCCGGATACCCCTAAAGAACCCAATAGGGAACTGCATGAAATTCTCTCCTTCTCTTTCACTCTAACAGAAATCTTGTAAACAACAAGGCCACGAAACTTCAAAATCCCATACAAAATCAAAACAGTGCGGTGCCCTATTGCTGAGAGTATCTTTGAGTATCTTTTAAGGACGTTCTGTCAGGATTTGTTGGCGTTATTATGGGATTACGGAGAATTCAGGGGTATTTCAATAGTATTGAGAGAGTTTCAGAGACGTTTGAAGGGCAATCTCAGGTGCCTTGCAAGGGCGATGCAAGGGGTTTGAGGGGCGTTTGATAGCATTTCAAGGGGTTTTCAGGTGCGTTTCAGGGGAATTATGGAGCCTGTTCAAGGCGTCCAAAGGGGTTTCGGAGGCATTTCAAATTGATTATGATGATTTCAAATGCCCTTCAATGGTATTACGGAGGTTTCAAGGTAGTTTCGAGGCATTCCAGGTCAAAGTCGTATAAGGGGGTTCAAGAACACCTTTTAATCGCATTTCAGGGGAGCTTCAAAAGATATTGTGATTGGGTCTCTGAAAATCTTCTGACTTTTCCTTAAATGCCTCCAAGAATCCCCTGAAACCCCTTCAGACCCCATTTAACGCACCTGAGTTCCTTCAAAACCCTAAAAAACGCCTCCGTGACACCTCTGGATCCCGCCAAAAGTGCTATGAAGCTTCCTGAAATGTCTTCGAAATACCCCTTAAGTTCCCTCAGACCCCATGTAACGCATCTGAAACCCTCTGAGACCCCCAAAACGC